>NC_091929.1:236987-376987 GCF_041260155.1 Ptychodera flava
TTTGTGAATACTTGTGGCATCACCTTGTTGGTGAAATTATCTCATTATATCCATTTAAGTTGATTTTTGATGCGAAAAATGCTGCGAAGCTGTGGACGTGTTCGAAGCATTCAAAGAACAATAGGGGAAAGCTTTCAAACAGCTGCCAATCACGAGGGGATGCCACGATCAAACATTTGTTGTGTCAATCAGATCGATACCGAATATGTCAACATGAATAACATTTGTACCACTGAGCCTTTTATACGTCCAGAAATTTCAAAGCTACAATTTTTTTACCCAGAAATATAATACAGCGACCTTGCACAAATAATGATCATTCCACTGCTTCTTGTTGGGTTTTGTTGGTTTTTTAAATTCGCTCCGTGGCCCCAGTAGAATTTTTTTCAATATGATACACAATTTGAATTTTTTTCAAGGTAAATTTAGTATATTCTCTTGTCCAGTTTGATAGAGTAGACGTCGAGCCCGGCACTGTTGATGAGATCGGGCTTGGGGTCATTTAATCCTGCAACCTGAAGAGTTCTGTATGATCATCGTTCAGCATTTGGGTGATTTTTGTTTGTGTCAAAGTAATCAGTAACAATGTACGCAAGATTCCTTATGTTGTTTTTTGTCACCATCATACACGTATACGAACGGTTTTCGATTAAAAAATGGTTAAAAATATCCAGTGCTTGGTAAATGCATGCACAGATTCTTCAGTGACTGTTTATGCAGCAGTCGTCGATTCGACAAGGATTTGCCACCAGTAAACACCACAAAACACCGGCAAACACAACCGCTCATGTCAACAGTCCGCAGGTATGTAGGAGTATCTCAAAATATACACTCCGAGTTCCAAAACCGAGTCGGACTTGCAAGTCCGAGTACTCGGACTTGCATACTCCGAGTAAACCTGCTTACTCGGATTTGTATACTCCGAGTACATGGCCTACTCGGACTTGAATACGCCGAGTAATACGTGTTCCTCTAAATGCATATTTTGCCATGCCGGACAAGAAACGATCTGTCAAAAAAGTATTTTATTACTCACAGAGTTAACGGCTAGCGCGGATCGATATGTCGAAAATCTGCTCTTTTGAAAAAGAAAATCATTTTCACGATGTCTTGCAATCTGTTGTGCAATGTATATTTAACCATGGTCCCTCCACAAGGAGGGACCGGGACCGTGATTTTACCCTCAGAAGAAAGCTACTGCTACGGCCGGCGCAAATTTTTTGAAAGATGACTTAGACGTAACATTTGCATTAAAAACCAATAAATTTCAGGCAAGTCCAGTCAGTTACTCAGTTCGATATCACAATCGGTCCAGCGAACTTAAATCAATGCATGACATCACAGGTCAAGTCAGGTCATTATTTACGACCAAGTGGTCACTCGCACTCGGTTCATACCATAGACGAGCGCACTGTGCTCATTTTATTTTGAAAAATTACTAGTTTAATTATTTTATCAAGACATAATATGCCTAAAATGCTTGGGCAAGTTTATCATGGCCTCGTTACGCCAGCAAACCACGGCCATGACGTCACAGGTCGACAGGTCATTCAATCGACAGGTCATTCAATTATGGCGTCCGTGTTCTAATAACTTGCCGCGCTGCATCGCGGTGATCTTGAAACGTTTTTGTGCCCAATTCAAGTCATGTATCAAATCAGGATCTGATCCGGTAATGAAACGAAAAGACAAGACAAACTCATAATTTGCGTGACGGTAGCTACACTCGACGATGACTTGAGCGTGTTGTACAAGATACACAGATCAGTGAATACGCTGTTCCTGTGTTTTTTCCAGCATTGTTTTTTTCTATAAGCAAGTGTAACTCGACGTATTCAAGTCCGAGTAGGTCATGTACTCGGAGTATACAAGTCCGAGTAAGCAGTTTTACTCGGAGTATGCAAGTCCAAGTACTCGGACTTGTAAGTCCGACTCGGTTTTGGAACTCGGAGTATGCTGTTGAAGGCACTCTTACATACCTCACAGTCCATAAAAAAATTCATGCTAAATCGAGTTAGATAACAATTGCCTTGCAGTAGGAAAGGTAAGTCCACCATCCGTAAAAGTTGTTGATCTGAAAAATCTTCACTGTGCACCAACTACATGAGTGGCTGTTATACCGTTAGTTGTACACGTAGTTCCATGGGCTTTCCATTGTCCTTTGTTACGAGCTATGTTCAAAGTGCGTCAAGGTATGAATATTTTCATGTTGAAGTACCGGGTACATTGATTTTGTTCAAAACCACTGCCTGTTTGTTCCTTGTGTTTTTTTTGTGTCCCTAACGTTGACTGGCTCTATGTGCGTACGGTACAAACATAGCAGTCGAGATTAAGATTTCCTGGATAAATAGATACACTCATAGTTTATTCCGCCTCTGATGCAAAGATACACACTGTTTTAGATGTGCCACTCCTAGGCCCTGGGATCAAATTCAATACCTTTAAGAGTTAATCTGTTTGTGCTTGATCTAGAAGTCATCGCTGATGAGATAGTCTCCACTGGATTGTAGTTTAGGTTTAAGTTTATCGGAAAATAGTTTCATACTATTTTAGTAAAAGATAAAATTATGGTTTTGAGCATGTCATGAAATCTGGAACATGTTATCAGAACAGAAGCTTGTTTCATCTTTCATTACACAATTTGCAACAAACTTTCTAACGACAGTTTGTCTTGTGATATTGTTTAGATGTTTTGTTTCTCGTACAAAGTTCATAAAGTACACTTCAAGGATTCCTTCAATAATATTTTGGCAAGTGTTGGGAGACAGAGTTAAAAAGAACATTTCTTAGGTTTGACTATGCAATTATTGTATGTCATGTACATTTGTGTTTGGAACTCATGTACGAGCCCCCTTAAGTGTTGTTTCAACACTGCTTCTCTATATAAAATTGCAGAGTTTACACATTTCATTGTGATTTCAAAGTTTGACATGGGCTAAGCTACATCACCATCAATTACATCTGTATCTTCAAAAGAAGATTATAAACGCAGATTTTGTTGCTTATGGCTGTTAGCTAGGTGCTCTGCAAATATAACCAAACATCAACGGTCAACTTATAGTAAAATTGTCTTACTTTGTGTTGTAATGGTTCTGCTTAACCATGTTCATGTACCATAATTCATGGTCAGCATGTCCTTCAAAGTTCACAACTTTAAACAAAAAACTTATCAGTGCAGACTTTGTATATGTGTATGAAGTACATACCTCTCATATTCTTCTCAGTTGTTGGCATGCCTTTTCGTGTGACTCTGTTATTCCTTGGGGCACTACACTTTTCCTATTTGTTCAACGCCTAATAAATATCTCCACAGGACCTGAAACTTGCAAGGAAATAAATAAAAGAGTTAAAAATCCTACTGTGAAAAATTAAATTATCTTAAAACACAGATGATGAATCATCAGATTTCACGTGACAATAATGACAATGAATCACCATATTAATCTGACAGTCCATCAACACATATTTGAATCAGAAATATATCAAGCGTTTTCATTGCCTGAAAAGGCTCAACTTCATTGGATTCACACTGCACTATGCATTCCTGCAGTATCTCAGAGCTGGTAGACTGTCAGACCATTGATGAAAAATTGACTCTTTTTACATCCATGGTCATATCAATATCTAAAATGTGCATGTTGAAAGTAACACCACATTTCATTTTCAGCAGAAACAGAAATAAAATGACATATCATGTTAAGGTAAGATTAAAATTAATCTCATGTTAACTTAAGCCCCCACTAGCTGTATCTTCTAGCATTGTTTTTATGATTTTAACGTCAAGCCAAAATAAGTTTGTGAGAATGTTCTAATTTTGGTGATGTATACACTTATTATTAACTAACACTGGGACTGTACATGCAATTTTGGACAAGATAAAGATTGCAATGTGATTAAATATTTGCCAAAACATTAAATCCCATCACAGTGCATACAAGCAAAAACCCTGTATACTGTGCATATCTGCACTGAAATCTTCACACAAACTGCACAAAGCAGTCCAATGTAATGCACAGAGCATTGTGCAATTCATGCGATAAAATGTTTAATGGCCCTTACTTCATCATTTGATGGGCCACTCAGGGCGCAACATTCTCTGAATTGTTTGGTCACACAGAGTTCATGCTAATGCATGTAGTTCATACATTCCCGCAGTGAAGTTGGGCTCACCTCAGTCATACCGGTAGTGTGAAATGTTAAACAATTTCAATACCCAACACTGTAGCTAACAGAGGTGGAGGTCTGAAGTTTAGTGGAAAGAGATGATTGATTATGTTAACTAAGATTTCTGCTAAAATATCAAGCGACCAGGATGACATTTGACCCAGCCAATATGGCTATAGGTCTGATTTTTGCTGGACAGCCATCATGGGAGGAAAGTGTACAGCAAAAATATCAAGTAACCAGGATGACCTATGACTTGAATTTAACTTATTTGCCAGTATTAGTGCAATAGCCTTCATATTTGGTGGGATGAGGCGTCACATCACGAATTACTTAAGATCTGTCAAATAAAATATTATTGACGTTGACTATAGCACATACAGGGACAGCATAACGATTGGGGAGAGTCACTTTTCTCAGCATTATTTTGAAAAATTCGCCCTCCCTCCCTATAATTTTTTTCCAGTCCCTTACCGGCCAGCACAGGTTGAATTCGTGAACACACATATCACAGGTCACCACTTTGTGCACATACAAGGCACATACAAGGCCTCATTAAATGTGATTTAACAGTGAAGATTAATCGATAAAGTGAATTAGAGTGAAAATTCACCTATTTCTACTAGCTTAAAATGCTAATCATGCAAACTGAACTTTGGCTCGCGGCACGTGAATTAGCCTTATCCGTGGTAGTACAGGTAACTCTCTTGTGCTGCAGTGTATGAGTAATTGTCTATGTTTGCAAAGCAGGGGCACTCTCGGAGAAATCCTACCGGTGCGCACAGTAAAAATCACAGTCCTTAGCAATTTTTAGAGTTGTGCAAGTCCAACATATCAATAATTTGTCACATAAGTTACATAAACAATACTATAGGGCAGAATTCAGAGAAAACCAGGACAAAATGGGGAGATACATGTATTTTGAGGTAAACAAATTTCAAGACTTACAGGTTGAATTCGTGAACACACATTTCACAGGTCACCACTTTATGCACATACAAGGCCTCATTAAATGTGATTTAACAGTGAAGATTAATCGATAAAGTCAATTAGAGTGAAAATTCACCTATTTCTACTAGCTTAAAATGCTAATCATGCAAACTGACTTTGGCTCGCGGCACGTGAATTAGCCTTATCCGTGGTCGTACAGGTAACTCTCTTGTGCTGCAGTGTATGAGTAATTGTCTATGTTTGCAAAGCAGGGGCACTCTCGGAGAAATCCTACCGGTGCGCACAGTAAAAATCACAGTCCTTAGCAATTTGTAGAGTTGTGCAAGTCCACATATCAATAATTTGTCACATAAGTTACATAAACAATACTATAGGGCAGAATTCAGAGAAAACCGGGACAAAATGGGGAGATACATGTATTTTGAGGTAAACAAATTTCAAGACTTACAGCTAGTTGTTGTTGTTGTTGTTTCTTTATTCCTCCTCAAGAAAGAGAAGAGTTACAACACACAAATAAACTCATACAGTTGCAAATTAAATAAAAAAAGAGGTAATTACATATGAGATCGTTCTTTCAGCTGAATAAGCTAAAATGTTCAAACATCTAGAGCTCGTTTACATCAAAAAGATGGAAGTTATCATATGCGATGTATTTTGTTTACTACATCGGACGCTTACCAAGCATTCAAGCACGCACTTATAAAATCAAAGGCAAGTTCTTGGAATATTTCGTATTCGTGTGGTTGTTGAAAGTTGTGGTTGTTATCTTGTAAAATACAAGAAACAAACCCGATATCGTCTAAGTTAAATAAAGTTACAGCAAAATGTACATTAACCTTATCAAATACTGTTGTCCAAAAAGCATCTCTCAATTCAGTAGTATCAATACAGGAAGTGAGCAAGTGGGTTAAATAATTTTCAACAGCACACTGACATTTCGTACATAGAAGGTCTGCTGGTAATGCAAGAGCTGCTACAATTCTATAAATAGTAAACCTGCGATGCGGGAGGTTACGTAATACAGTATATAAATAAAGAGGTTTGATTTTTTTGTGTAGTTGAGAAAAAAGAGATAAATCCTCTCTTCCTTCAAGCCTTTGTCTCCAAGCAGTATACTCTTTTTCATTAATAGCTTCCTTTACAATAGTCTTCCATATTGCTTTTGGAGGAAAATACCCTGTTGCACAAAATTCATCAAAAAAACACAGAAGGTTGTATTTTGACAAAATTCTCGTAATATCAGGAATAATCCCCGAGAGTTTTGAACAGAAACAAGCTTAAATTCAAAAAGACGTTGTAAAAATATACATTTTCTAATGGCTGAATTATCATAGTTACAAAGCATTCCAAAAAAACGCAGTTTGCAATTATCCATGTAAGCTTCAACTGATATCAATCCTAAAGCACTTAAAGCTAAGTCAGTGGGTGTTCTGGGAGGTAAACCTTGGATAACTTTGGCAGCATAACGCTGACACTTTTCAAGCATTTGCAGTTCAATATTTGTAATAGTCCATAGCTCACAAGTATGTAAGGCTGCTGGAAGACACATGCGTTTCCACACTTCCGTGCTCACAATAGGATTTAGACCGTGTGGTCCAATACCAACACTACGTAAAGAATTAATTAAACATCTAGCTTTTTACTAGCTGAAAGTGTACGTTCCATTGTTGATAATGTGTTTGTGATTCGCATGCCAATAACAGTGATGTCATTAACTTCTTCAAGACAACAGTTATACAGAGAAATATTTCTATGCTTACACAGTCTTTTTGCGTTCTCTGTTACTTTCTCCAAAGACAATGATTTTGCTTTTTGACAACGAGAGTTTTAATCTCCAATTGGAGCAATATTTGCAAACTATGTCCAGTAATCTCTGGCAAGTAGTGCGTGTAGTCGATAAAATCGAAATGTCGTCAGCTAAGGCGGGTGACCCTACAAATGACGTACCAATATAACATCCTAAACCAGTATTTTCCAGTTCAACAAACAACTTATTTACATAAATTAAGAATAAGGTAGTTGAAAGAACGCTACCTTGTCTTACACCTTGGAAAATAGGGTAATTATTTGATACATAAGTACCAAGAGCGATTTGACAGTTTTGTCCATGAAACATGGTACGCAGAATTCGCCAAAGTTTTGCATTAAGGTTCATGGTGTATAGCTTGTAAAATAAACCATTCCACCATATAGAATCAAAAGCTTTATGAAAATCTAGGCTACACATGTATGTTTTATTGCGTCTTTCAATATGGTGATAAATTGTCTCAAGAATGCAAAAAGCTGCAGTAATGTTGCTTTGGCCGGATTGATAACCAGCTTGTAGGGAGTGCGGTATTTTATTTTCAATTAGCCAAGGCTGTAAGCGTTGAGAAATACATAATTCAAATAATTTGTGCAACGATGGAAGTAATGAGATTCCTCTATAATTGGAGACGTCAAAACGGCTTTTGTTACCACCTTTAAAATGGGTACCAATACGCAGACTTAAAGGAGGAGGGAATATATTCGACAGTAACCATTGCATTGAATAGGCGCATCAAGCAGTTAACTAGAGATGGTCCCCCAAAAATAATGTGTTCATATGTTAGGGAGTCCGGTCCTCCGGCTTTTCCACGTTTGAGCTTTCTAATTGCACATAAGATTTCTTCAACTGAGAAAGGTGTTGAAAGTATAATCTCGGTATTGTTGTGGCTTTCTTCTACAAGGTTGTCAAGTACGTCATCAATGTAAGCTTCAAAATCATTTGAAAAATTGTCATCTTCTGTTGGCTCGTACAACTTTTTAAAGTGTTCCGCAAAAGCATTAACAACAGAAACAGGCTCGGAAATTGTAGTATCGTTCACTTTCAAGATCGGAAAACTATCGCAGTTGTTTTTCCTACACAAATTGACATTGCGCCAGAAGAGTGCTTGATCGAGCTCGATAGAATTTTCAATAAATTCGTACTTTTCACGTTCGTCGTTTCGCTGTAGACGTCTCAATTCACGCCTTAACTCTCGTTTTGATTCTTTATAAGTGCGGAAAGTAGCATGTTGCAGTCCTCTCGGTCTTCCAGCTTGAACCCATTTATTACGCAACTCCCACGCTTTTTTGTGAAAGGGTTGCACATCTTTCCAATAAGGCTTTAAGTATGGTTTGAAACGAGTGGAGGGAATATTGTTGTCGGCAGTTTCACGTAGAGCGTTAATTAATTTCGATGAGTAGCGATCAATGTCAACTGGACAAGACAGTATTTGTTCAGTGAAGTCGGAAGTGTCTAATTTTTCACATAATGAATTAGTGTACGATTCTGTGATTGTGATGCGGTCTAGTTTTGACCAAACTAAGCGTTTTCTGGAAGGAACAAAATTCCGATTTTTTTTCGTAATGAATAAGCTAAGAGAACAGAGAATTGGGTAATGATCCGAAAGATTTAAAGTGTCGTCATCAAGTACTTTACACATTGTCAATAAATCGATAAGGTGAAGTGGAAAGAGGACAAAGTCAATGGTCGACTTGCTCCGTCCACTAAAAGAGCAAAACGTTTCGACTGGACCAGTGCATAAGTTCAAGAGATTTGCTGGTTGCAGATCGCACGAGTCTATAAATTGATTAAGCGTCTTTTCACGTGTTGAGGTTGGGAAACCTGGCATACGAGGCCCAAACAAATTAGCATTGAAATCACCAAGGAATATGACGTCACCAACAGGCGAGTATGTCGAGTAAAGATCTTCCAAAAAGTGGACATAGTCGATATAAGAGTCTACCGTGTAATTAACAGGCGGTAGATACACAGCAAAGATAAAAATACATTTTTTCAGACGTTCACAGTTACTACAGTTAATTCGCAGACCAATGACACGGTCATCTTCTAAGTTTAAATAATCAACAGAAGGTAACATGGACTTTCTAATGAGGAAAGCTACCCCACCTTGTCCACGTAAAGAGAAGTCGGTAGTGCTAGCATCTAGAGCTCTGTCAGTTACTCCAAATGAAGTAAAATTACAATCAACAGTGTTCAGAAATTTCAATGAATGTGGAAAAAGCCAGTGTTCAGTAATAGCCAGAATATCGATATTTTGCAGAAGTTTGGTAAGGTAAGGAACTGTAGATATAACACCACAGACATTCCAGCAACCAATCGCAATGCATATTGTTGTGTTACAGGACAAGTCATTAACAGTAGGAGAGAAAAAAGCAAAATTAATGGAATCAAGCTTTTAGTAGCCTTCATCAGTGTTTCTACGATAATCATTACTTGTTTTATCTATCTGTGCATTATTTGATTTCATTTGTTCGGAGAACTTTTGCTCTCCCAGCCATGGCCTACAGAACACATTTGGTGGCCAGAAGTTGTCGGCAAGGAGAAGTTTAACTTGATTAAAGGATACATTTATTTTGGCAGCGACAGCTCCTTTGCGTCTGCTAGTGATAACTCTTATCATAGTAAATTGAATGTTGTTTTTGATCAAATGTCTCTCAATCTGTTCACGATTAGTGCCCTCCTTAATGCCTCCAACGTACATTCTGCCGGTCTTTGAGCGAACACTGGTAACACCTTCAAATTCAAAATCAGTAAGGCTGTCGTCGGTAGAGTTCTTGTCACGTATGCCACGTGGACGAACAGAAGTGGTCTGTTCAGACCATTTAGATACAATATCAGTGTTAATTTTCGAAGTATCCTCGTTCCTTGCGATAGTAGACGAATCTGTTAACGGCACAGGTAATGATTGCGTTAACAACTCTATTCTCTGAGCGACTGGAAATGCACTGCAGTGTATACGCTGTTCCTGTGTTTTTTCCAGCATTGTTTTTTTCTATAAGCAAGTGTAACTCGACGTATTCAAGTCCGAGTAGGTCATGTACTCGGAGTATACAAGTCCGAGTAAGCAGTTTTACTCGGAGTATGCAAGTCCAAGTACTCGGACTTGTAAGTCCGACTCGGTTTTGGAACTCGGAGTATGCTGTTGAAGGCACTCTTACATACCTCACAGTCCATAAAAAAATTCATGCTAAATCGAGTTAGATAACAATTGCCTTGCAGTAGGAAAGGTAAGTCCACCATCCGTAAAAGTTGTTGATCTGAAAAATCTTCACTGTGCACCAACTACATGAGTGGCTGTTATAGTTGTACACGTAGTTCCATGGGCTTTCCATTGTCCTTTGTTACGAGCTATGTTCAAAGTGCGTCAAGGTATGAATATTTTCATGTTGAAGTACCGGGTACATTGATTTTGTTCAAAACCACTGCCTGTTTGTTCCTTGTGTTTTTTTTTGTGTCCCTAACGTTGACTGGCTCTATGTGCGTACGGTACAAACATAGCAGTCGAGATTAAGATTTCCTGGATAAATAGATACACTCATAGTTTATTCCGCCTCTGATGCAAAGATACACACTGTTTTAGATGTGCCACTCCTAGCCCTGGGATCAAATTCAATACCTTTAAGAGTTAATCTGTTTGTGCTTGATCTAGAAGTCATCGCTGATGACATAGTCTCCACTGGATTGTAGTTTAGGTTTAAGTTTATCGGAAAATAGTTTCATACTATTTTAGTAAAAGATAAAATTATGGTTTTGAGCATGTCATGAAATCTGGAACATGTTATCAGAACAGAAGCTTGTTTCATCTTTCATTACACAATTTGCAACAAACTCTCTAACGACAGTTTGTCTTGTGATATTGTTTAGATGTTTTGTTTCTCGTACAAAGTTCATAAAGTACACTTCAAGGATTCCTTCAATAATATTTTGGCAAGTGTTGGGAGACAGAGTTAAAAAGAACATTTCTTAGGTTTGACTATGCAATTATTGTATGTCATGTACATTTGTGTTTGGAACTCATGTACGAGCCCCTTAAGTTGTTTCAACACTGCTTCTCTATATAAAATTGCAGAGTTTACACATTTCATTGTGATTTCAAAGTTTGACATGGGCTAAGCTACATCACCATCAATTACATCTGTATCTTCAAAAGAAGATTATAAACGCAGATTTTGTTGCTTATGGCTGTTAGCTAGGTGCTCTGCAAATATAACCAAACATCAACGGTCAACTTATAGTAAAATTGTCTTACTTTGTGTTGTAATGGTTCTGCTTAACCATGTTCATGTACCATAATTCATGGTTAGCATGTCCTTCAAAGTTCACAACTTTAAACAAAAAACTTATCAGTGCAGACTTTGTACATGTGTATGAAGTACATACCTCTCATATTCTTCTCAGTTGTTGGCATGCCTTTTCGTGTGACTCTGTTATTCCTTGGGGCACTACACTTTTCCTATTTGTTCAACGCCTAATAAATATCTCCACAGGACCTGCAACTTGCAAGGAAATAAATAAAAAGAGTTAAAAATCCTACTGTGAAAAATTAAATTATCTTAAAACACAGATGATGAATCATCAGATTTCACGTGACAATAATGACAATGAATCACCATATTAATCTGACAGTCCATCAACACATATTTGAATCAGAAATATATCAAGCGTTTTCATTGCCTGAAAAGGCTCAACTTCATTGGATTCACACTGCACTATGCATTCCTGCAGTATCTCAGAGCTGGTAGACTGTCAGACCATTGATGAAAAATTGACTCTTTTTACATCCATGGTCATATCAATATCTAAAATGTGCATGTTGAAAGTAACACCACATTTCATTTTCAGCAGAAACAGAAATAAAATGACATATCATGTTAAGGTAAGATTAAAATTAATCTCATGTTAACTTAAGCCCCCACTAGCTGTATCTTCTAGCATTGTTTTTATGATTTTAACATCAAGCCAAAATAAGTTTGTGAGAATGTTCTAATTTTGGTGATGTATACACTTATTATTAACTAACACTGGGACTGTACATGCAATTTTGGACAAGATAAAGATTGCAATGTGATTAAATATTTGCCAAAACATTAAATCCCATCACAGTGCATACAAGCAAAAACCCTGTATACTGTGCATATCTGCACTGAAATCTTCACACAAACTGCACAAAGCAGTCCAATGTAATGCACAGAGCATTGTGCAATTCATGCGATAAAATGTTGAATGGCCCTTACTTCATCATTTGATGGGCCACTCAGGGCGCAACATTCTCTGAATTGTTTGGTCACACAGAGTTCATGCTAATGCATGTAGTTCATACATTCCCGCAGTGAAGTTGGGCTCACCTCAGTCATACCGGTAGTGTGAAATGTTAAACAATTTCAATACCCAACACTGTAGCTAACAGAGGTGGAGGTCTGAAGTTTAGTGGAAAGAGATGATTGATTATGTTAACTAAGATTTCTGCTAAAATATCAAGCGACCAGGATGACATTTGACCCAGCCAATATGGCTATAGGTCTGATTTTTGCTGGACAGCCATCATGGGAGGAAAGTGTACAGCAAAAATATCAAGTAACCAGGATGACCTATGACTTGAATTTAACTTATTTGCCAGTATTAGTGCAATAGCCTTCATATTTGGTGGGATGAGGCGTCACATCACGAATTACTTAAGATCTGTCAAATAAAATATTATTGACGTTGACTATAGCACATACAGGGACAGCATAACGATTGGGGAGAGTCACTTTTCTCAGCATTATTTTGAAAATTCGCCCTCCCTCCCTATAATTTTTTCCAGTCCCTTACCGGCCAGCACAGGTTGAATTCGTGAACACACATATCACAGGTCACCACTTTGTGCACATACAAGGCACATACAAGGCCTCATTAAATGTGATTTAACAGTGAAGATTAATCGATAAAGTGAATTAGAGTGAAAATTCACCTATTTCTACTAGCTTAAAATGCTAATCATGCAAACTGAACTTTGGCTCGCGGCACGTGAATTAGCCTTATCCGTGGTAGTACAGGTAACTCTCTTGTGCTGCAGTGTATGAGTAATTGTCTATGTTTGCAAAGCAGGGGCACTCTCGGAGAAATCCTACCGGTGCGCACAGTAAAAATCACAGTCCTTAGCAATTTTTAGAGTTGTGCAAGTCCAACATATCAATAATTTGTCACATAAGTTACATAAACAATACTATAGGGCAGAATTCAGAGAAAACCAGGACAAAATGGGGAGATACATGTATTTTGAGGTAAACAAATTTCAAGACTTACAGGTTGAATTCGTGAACACACATTTCACAGGTCACCACTTTATGCACATACAAGGCCTCATTAAATGTGATTTAACAGTGAAGATTAATCGATAAAGTCAATTAGAGTGAAAATTCACCTATTTCTACTAGCTTAAAATGCTAATCATGCAAACTGAACTTTGGCTCGCGGCACGTGAATTAGCCTTATCCGTGGTAGTACAGGTAACTCTCTTGTGCTGCAGTGTATGAGTAATTGTCTATGTTTGCAAAGCAGGGGCACTCTCGGAGAAATCCTACCGGTGCGCACAGTAAAAATCACAGTCCTTAGCAATTTGTAGAGTTGTGCAAGTCCAACATATCAATAATTTGTCACATAAGTTACATAAACAATACTATAGGGCAGAATTCAGAGAAAACCGGGACAAAATGGGGAGATACATGTATTTTGAGGTAAACAAATTTCAAGACTTACAGCTAGTTGTTGTTGTTGTTGTTTCTTTATTCCTCCTCAAGAAAGAGAAGAGTTACAACACACAAATAAACTCATACAGTTGCAAATTAAATAAAAAAAGAGGTAATTACATATGAGATCGTTCTTTCAGCTGAATAAGCTAAAATGTTCAAACATCTAGAGCTCGTTTACATCAAAAAGATGGAAGTTATCATATGCGATGTATTTTGTTTACTACATCGGACGCTTACCAAGCATTCAAGCACGCACTTATAAAATCAAAGGCAAGTTCTTGGAATATTTCGTATTCGTGTGGTTGTTGAAAGTTGTGGTTGTTATCTTGTAAAATACAAGAAACAAACCCGATATCGTCTAAGTTAAATAAAGTTACAGCAAATGTACATTAACCTTATCAAATACTGTTGTCCAAAAAGCATCTCTCAATTCAGTAGTATCAATACAGGAAGTGAGCAAGTGGGTTAAATAATTTTCAACAGCACACTGACATTTCGTACATAGAAGGTCTGCTGGTAATGCAAGAGCTGCTACAATTCTATAAATAGTAAACCTGCGATGCGGGAGGTTACGTAATACAGTATATAAATAAAGAGGTTTGATTTTTTTGTGTAGTTGAGAAAAAGAGATAAATCCTCTCTTCCTTCAAGCCTTTGTCTCCAAGCAGCATACTCTTTTTCATTAATAGCCTCCTTTACAATAGTTTTCCATATTGCTTTTGGAGGAAAATACCCTGTTGCACAAAATTCATCAAAAAACACAGAAGGTTGTATTTTGACAAAATTGTCGTAATATCAGGAATAAATCCTGGAGAGTTTTGAACGGAAGCAAGCTTAAATTCAAAAAGACGTTGTAAAAATATACATTTTCTAATGGCTGAATTATCACAGTTACAAAGCATTCCAAAAACACGCAGTTTGCAATTATAAATGTAAGCTTCAACTGATATCAATCCTAAAACACTTAAAACTAAGTCAGTGGGTGTTCTTGAGGTAAAACTTGGATAACTTTGGCAGCATAACGCTGACACTTTTCAAGCATTTGCAGTTCAACATTTGTAATAGTCCATAGTTCACAAGTATGTAATGCTGCTGGAAGACACATGCGTTTCCACACTTCCGTGCTTACAATAGGATTTAGACGATGTGGTCCAATGCAAACACTACGTAAATAATGAATTAAACATCTTTTTTTTTACAAGCTGAAAGTGTACGTTCCATTCTTGATAATGTGTTTGTGATTTGCATACCAATAACAGTGATGTCATTAACTTCTTCAAGACAACAGTTATACAGAGAAATATTTCTATGCTTACACAGTCTTTTGCGTTCTCTGTTACTTTCTCCAAAGACAATGATTTTGCTTTTTGACAACGAGAGTTTTAATCTCCAATTGGAGCAATATTTGCAAACTATGTCCAGTAATCTCTGGCAAGTAGTGCGTGTAGTCGATAAAATCGAAATGTCGTCAGCTAAGGCGGGTGACCCTACAAATGACGTACCAATATAACATCCTAACCAGTATTTTCCAGTTCAACAAACAACTTATTTACATAAATTAAGAATAAGGTAGTTGAAAGAACGCTACCTTGTCTTACACCTTGGAAAATAGGGTAATTATTTGATACATAAGTACCAAGAGCGATTTGACAGTTTTGTCCATGAAACATGGTACGCAGAATTCGCCAAAGTTTTGCATTAAGGTTCATGGTGTATAGCTTGTAAAATAAACCATTCCACCATATAGAATCAAAAGCTTTATGAAAATCTAGGCTACACATGTATGTTTTAACTGCGTCTTTCAATATGGTGATAAATTGTCTCAAGAATGCAAAAAGCTGCAGTAATGTTGCTTTGGCCGGATTGATACCAGCTTGTAGGGAGTGCGGTATTTTATTTTCAATTAGCCAAGGCTGTAAGCGTTGAGAAATACATAATTCAAATAATTTGTGCAACGATGGAAGTAATGAGATTCCTCTATAATTGGAGACGTCAAAACGGCTTTTGTTACCACCTTTAAAAATGGGTACCAAATACGCAGACTTAAAGGAGGAGGGAATATATTCGACAGTAACCATTGCATTGAATAGGCGCATCAAGCAGTTAACTAGAGATGGTCCCCCAAAAATAATGTGTTCATATGTTAGGGAGTCCGGTCCTCCGGCTTTTCCACGTTTGAGCTTTCTAATTGCACATAAGATTTCTTCAACTGAGAAAGGTGTTGAAAGTATAATCTCGGTATTGTTGTGGCTTTCTTCTACAAGGTTGTCAAGTACGTCATCAATGTAAGCTTCAAAATCATTTGAAAAATTGTCATCTTCTGTTGGCTCGTACAACTTTTTAAAGTGTTCCGCAAAAGCATTAACAACAGAAACAGGCTCGGAAATTGTAGTATCGTTCACTTTCAAGATCGGAAAACTATCGCAGTTGTTTTTCCTACACAAATTGACATTGCGCCAGAAGAGTGCTTGATCGAGCTCGATAGAATTTTCAATAAATTCGTACTTTTCACGTTCGTCGTTTCGCTGTAGACGTCTCAATTCACGCCTTAACTCTCGTTTTGATTCTTTATAAGTGCGGAAAGTAGCATGTTGCAGTCCTCTCGGTCTTCCAGCTTGAACCCATTTATTACGCAACTCCCACGCTTTTTTGTGAAAGGGTTGCACATCTTTCCAATAAGGCTTTAAGTATGGTTTGGAAACGAGTGGAGGGAATATTGTTGTCGGCAGTTTCACGTAGAGCGTTAATTAATTTCGATGAGTAGCGATCAATGTCAACTGGACAAGACAGTATTTGTTCAGTGAAGTCGGAAGTGTCTAATTTTTCACATAATGAATTAGTGTACGATTCTGTGATTGTGATGCGGTCTAGTTTTGACCAAACTAAGCGTTTTCTGGAAGGAACAAAATTCCGATTTTTTTTCGTAATGAATAAGCTAAGAGAACAGAGAATTGGGTAATGATCCGAAAGATTTAAAGTGTCGTCATCAAGTACTTTACACATTGTCAATAAATCGATAAGGTGAAGTGGAAAGAGGACAAAGTCAATGGTCGACTTGCTCCGTCCACTAAAAGAGCAAAACGTTTCGACTGGACCAGTGCATAAGTTCAAGAGATTTGCTGGTTGCAGATCGCACGAGTCTATAAATTGATTAAGCGTCTTTTCACGTGTTGAGGTTGGGAAACCTGGCATACGAGGCCCAAACAAATTAGCATTGAAATCACCAAGGAATATGACGTCACCAACAGGCGAGTATGTCGAGTAAAGATCTTCCAAAAGTGGACATAGTCGATATAAGAGTCTACCGTGTAATTAACAGGCGGTAGATACACAGCAAAGATAAAAATACATTTTTTCAGACGTTCACAGTTACTACAGTTAATTCGCAGACCAATGACACGGTCATCTTCTAAGTTTAAATAATCAACAGAAGGTAACATGGACTTTCTAATGAGGAAAGCTACCCCACCTTGTCCACGTAAAGAGAAGTCGGTAGTGCTAGCATCTAGAGCTCTGTCAGTTACTCCAAATGAAGTAAAATTACAATCAACAGTGTTCAGAAATTTCAATGAATGTGGAAAAAGCCAGTGTTCGTAATAGCCAGAATATCGATATTTTGCAGAAGTTTGGTAAGGTAAGGAACTGTAGATATAACACCACAGACATTCCAGCAACCCAATCGCAATGCATATTGTTGTGTTACAGGACAAGTCATTAACAGTAGGAGAGAAAAAAAGCAAAATTAATGGAATCAAGCTTTTAGTAGCCTTCATCAGTGTTTCTACGATAATCATTACTTGTTTTATCTATCTGTGCATTATTTGATTTCATTTGTTCGGAGAACTTTTGCTCTCCCAGCCATGGCCTACAGAACACATTTGGTGGCCAGAAGTTGTCGGCAAGGAGAAGTTTAACTTGATTAAAGGATACATTTATTTTGGCAGCGACAGCTCCTTTGCGTCTGCTAGTGATAACTCTTATCATAGTAAATTGAATGTTGTTTTTGATCAAATGTCTCTCAATCTGTTCACGATTAGTGCCCTCCTTAATGCCTCCAACGTACATTCTGCCGGTCTTTGAGCGAACACTGGTAACACCTTCAAATTCAAAATCAGTAAGGCTGTCGTCGGTAGAGTTCTTGTCACGTATGCCACGTGGACGAACAGAAGTGGTCTGTTCAGACCATTTAGATACAATATCAGTGTTAATTTTCGAAGTATCCTCGTTCCTTGCGATAGTAGACGAATCTGTTAACGGCACAGGTAATGATTGCGTTAACAACTCTTTTCTCTGAGCGACTGGAAATGCACTGCAGTGTATACGCTGTTCCTGTGTTTTTTCCAGCATTGTTTTTTTCTATAAGCAAGTGTAACTCGACGTATTCAAGTCCGAGTAGGTCATGTACTCGGAGTATACAAGTCCGAGTAAGCAGTTTTACTCGGAGTATGCAAGTCCAAGTACTCGGACTTGTAAGTCCGACTCGGTTTTGGAACTCGGAGTATGCTGTTGAAGGCACTCTTACATACCTCACAGTCCATAAAAAAATTCATGCTAAATCGAGTTAGATAACAATTGCCTTGCAGTAGGAAAGGTAAGTCCACCATCCGTAAAAGTTGTTGATCTGAAAAATCTTCACTGTGCACCAACTACATGAGTGGCTGTTATACCGTAGTTGTACACGTAGTTCCATGGGCTTTCCATTGTCCTTTGTTACGAGCTATGTTCAAAGTGCGTCAAGGTATGAATATTTTCATGTTGAAGTACCGGGTACATTGATTTTGTTCAAAACCACTGCCTGTTTGTTCCTTGTGTTTTTTTTTGTGTCCCTAACGTTGACTGGCTCTATGTGCGTACGGTACAAACATAGCAGTCGAGATTAAGATTTCCTGGATAAATAGATACACTCATAGTTTATTCCGCCTCTGATGCAAAGATACACACTGTTTTAGATGTGCCACTCCTAGGCCCTGGGATCAAATTCAATACCTTTAAGAGTTAATCTGTTGGTGCTTGATCTAGAAGTCATCGCTGATGACATAGTCTCCACTGGATTGTAGTTTAGGTTTAAGTTTATAGGAAAATAGTTTCATACTATTTTAGTAAAAGATAAAATTATGGTTTTGAGCATGTCATGAAATCTGGAACATGTTATCAGAACAGAAGCTTGTTTCATCTTTCATTACACAATTTGCAACAAACTCTCTAACGACAGTTTGTCTTGTGATATTGTTTAGATGTTTTGTTTCTCGTACAAAGTTCATAAAGTACACTTCAAGGATTCCTTCAATAATATTTTGGCAAGTGTTGGGAGACAGAGTTAAAAAGAACATTTCTTAGGTTTGACTATGCAATTATTGTATGTCATGTACATTTGTGTTTGGAACTCATGTACGAGCCCCCTTAAGTTGTTTCAACACTGCTTCTCTATATAAAATTGCAGAGTTTACACATTTCATTGTGATTTCAAAGTTTGACATGGGCTAAGCTACATCACCATCAATTACATCTGTATCTTCAAAGAAGATTATAAACGCAGATTTTGTTGCTTATGGCTGTTAGCTAGGTGCTCTGCAAATATAACCAAACATCAACGGTCAACTTATAGTAAAATTGTCTTACTTTGTGTTGTAATGGTTCTGCTTAACCATGTTCATGTACCATAATTCATGGTTAGCATGTCCTTCAAAGTTCACAACTTTAAACAAAAACTTATCAGTGCAGACTTTGTACATGTGTATGAAGTACATACCTCTCATATTCTTCTCAGTTGTTGGCATGCCTTTTCGTGTGACTCTGTTATTCCTTGGGGCACTACACTTTTCCTATTTGTTCAACGCCTAATAAATATCTCCACAGGACCTGCAACTTGCAAGGAAATAAATAAAAAGAGTTAAAAATCCTACTGTGAAAAATTAAATTATCTTAAAACACAGATGATGAATCATCAGATTTCACGTGACAATAATGACAATGAATCACCATATTAATCTGACAGTCCATCAACACATATTTGAATCAGAAATATATCAAGCGTTTTCATTGCCTGAAAAGGCTCAACTTCATTGGATTCACACTGCACTATGCATTCCTGCAGTATCTCAGAGCTGGTAGACTGTCAGACCATTGATGAAAATTGACTCTTTTCACATCCATGGTCATATCAATATCTAAAATGTGCATGTTGAAAGTAACACTACATTTCATTTTCAGCAGAAACAGAAATAAAATGACATATCATGTTAAGGTAAGATTAAAATTAATCTCATGTTAACTTAAGCCCCCACTAGCTGTATCTTCTAGCATTGTTTTTATGATTTTAACATCAAGCCAAAATAAGTTTGTGAGAATGTTCTAATTTTGGTGATGTATACACTTATTATTAACTAACACTGGGACTGTACATGCAATTTTGGACAAGATAAAGATTGCAATGTGATTAAATATTTGCCAAAACATTAAATCCCATCACAGTGCATACAAGCAAAAACCCTGTATACTGTGCATATCTGCACTGAAATCTTCACACAAACTGCACAAAGCAGTCCAATGTAATGCACAGAGCATTGTGCAATTCATGCGATAAAATGTTGAATGGCCCTTACTTCATCATTTGATGGGCCACTCAGGGCGCAACATTCTCTGAATTGTTTGGTCACACAGAGTTCATGCTAATGCATGTAGTTCATACATTCCCGCAGTGAAGTTGGGCTCACCTCAGTCATACCGGTAGTGTGAAATGTTAAACAATTTCAATACCCAACACTGTAGCTAACAGAGGTGGAGGTCTGAAGTTTAGTGGAAAGAGATGATTGATTATGTTAACTAAGATTTCTGCTAAAATATCAAGCGACCAGGATGACATTTGACCCAGCCAATATGGCTATAGGTCTGATTTTTGCTGGACAGCCATCATGGGAGGAAAGTGTACAGCAAAAATATCAAGTAACCAGGATGACCTATGACTTGAATTTAACTTATTTGCCAGTATTAGTGCAATAGCCTTCATATTTGGTGGGATGAGGCGTCACATCACGAATTACTTAAGATCTGTCAAATAAATATTATTGACGTTGACTATAGCACATACAGGGACAGCATAACGATTGGGGAGAGTCACTTTTCTCAGCATTATTTTGAAAAATTCGCCCTCCCTCCCTATAATTTTTTTCCAGTCCCTTACCGGCCAGCACAGGTTGAATTCGTGAACACACATATCACAGGTCACCACTTTGTGCACATACAAGGCACATACAAGGCCTCATTAAATGTGATTTAACAGTGAAGATTAATCGATAAAGTGAATTAGAGTGAAAATTCACCTATTTCTACTAGCTTAAAATGCTAATCATGCAAACTGAACTTTGGCTCGCGGCACGTGAATTAGCCTTATCCGTGGTAGTACAGGTAACTCTCTTGTGCTGCAGTGTATAGTAATTGTCTATGTTTGCAAAGCAGGGGCACTCTCGGAGAAATCCTACCGGTGCGCACAGTAAAAATCACAGTCCTTAGCAATTTTTAGAGTTGTGCAAGTCCAACATATCAATAATTTGTCACATAAGTTACATAAACAATACTATAGGGCAGAATTCAGAGAAAACCAGGACAAAATGGGGAGATACATGTATTTTGAGGTAAACAAATTTCAAGACTTACAGGTTGAATTCGTGAACACACATTTCACAGGTCACCACTTTATGCACATACAAGGCCTCATTAAATGTGATTTAACAGTGAAGATTAATCGATAAAGTCAATTAGAGTGAAAATTCACCTATTTCTACTAGCTTAAAATGCTAATCATGCAAACTGAACTTTGGCTCGCGGCACGTGAATTAGCCTTATCCGTGGTCGTACAGGTAACTCTCTTGTGCTGCAGTGTATGAGTAATTGTCTATGTTTGCAAAGCAGGGGCACTCTCGGAGAAATCCTACCGGTGCGCACAGTAAAAATCACAGTCCTTAGCAATTTGTAGAGTTGTGCAAGTCCAACATATCAATAATTTGTCACATAAGTTACATAAACAATACTATAGGGCAGAATTCAGAGAAAACCAGGACAAAATGGGGAGATACATGTATTTTGAGGTAAACAAATTTCAAGACTTACAGCTAGTGGTTCTTTAACCCTTTGAACCCGGCTCAGACATAAATGTATGATGACGTCATAGAGTACCAGGGGGTCAGGGTGCAAAGGGTTAAACATGCTAGTCGTCATTTACATGTAACTTTGCATTATTTATAACCTTCTAAATTAATACTATTATTGTGACAAAGGAAATAAATTGACAACATAAATCATTAAATGTAATGTCTCCTATGGCTATAGAAAAAAAAGGTCAAAAATATCAATGGGCTCTATTCTGTCCTTGAGCCATACATACATAAACTTGAGCTTCAATAAGTGGACTTGTGGGATTGAATTAAAAATCGGCCAACATTCAACTGATTACAGTTTCAAAAGAAAATAAAGATAGCAAATCTTCATTATCTTATTATTAACCTTCATGCACAGCCATTTTGAGTAGAGGTTCAACAAACAATAGAGCGTATAAATCATGTGTTCCTTGGATTACTTTTCATGGAGACTGAACAGAAATTACAGGGGGTTAAGGCCTTTTTTGGGGTCCATTTTTTAAAAAAGCATTTTGAATTGTCATGCATGCCTTTGGGCAGGGTTACCATTTTTGCGCAACTATTGAAACTATTTGAAAACAAGATGTGGCCAATACAGTGCTTTACCAAAAAATATCAAATTTAATACAAATCTGTTAGGCAAAATATTGACAGTTTTCCCCTATGCAACATGCATTATATGTACATTTATCCATGTTTGATAATTTATGTAATTCTAGTAGTTGGAATTTGGATGCAAAATACATCTGTGTACAAAAAATTTGATTTTTGGATTATTCAATATACATTGTAGTCCATGAGGAAACCATGATTTTTTGCAATAAATCAATAGCTATATCTGTGTGTTTATAGATGCTTAATTATTGATATTAATGCCAGTGTTCGAAATTTGTGGAAAATATCAACTAGTCACCAGGACTGGTAACTTCAAAAAGTTGCCTGTCCTGCCAAAAACTTACCAGTTCTGATACTGCAATTGCTTTTTGTGCCTAAGTATTTTTTTATGCGCTGTTGAGTAGGATGAATTTACGGGAAAGAAAACTGTCTTGCCATAAAATTTGAATGGGAGCCCAGAGAAATAATAGCAGACATAGTTTTAAAGAAGACTCCCCACGCTAAAGTCAACCTGTCCGCCAGACTGGTAACTTTTTTATTTTACAAGTCCTGCAGAAAAACAACCAGTCTCGGACTGCCGGACAGGTGTTATTTTGAACACTGTTAATGCACTTGATTAGATTGAGCTGGTTACTAGTGAATGTGTGTGCAAGAAATTTGATTTTGGAATTTCACCGGAATGTTGATTCACTAAACATGTACATTCTGGTCTCTGAAGAAAATATGAAAAGGTATTTTGAAATACAACACAAGCTAAATCTGTGCTTACATAAATGTTTGGCAATTTAAAATGTGCACAATGAGAATATTGGTTGAAAGAACAGATGTGAACAACAAATATGATATTGGACTTTTACCCTAGTGATTTTTTGTAAAGGTTAAAAGTATTCTTTAACAGTTCAAAGTTAAATGAGAACTTATATGTCAATTATTAAGATATCATTTATACAGACTGTGACTCACAGGGCACATGAAAATTTTGGAGGGACAATCTTTTCCTTGCTAACACTTTTCGAAGGGTCATTATTTTCCATTTTATAAGGCACTTTTGCTGATCCCTGGGATTGCCTTTGTTTAAGTATGTAGGAGGACTACCTTTTGTTTTCCATTGAAACTGTAATCTGGTTGGTAAATTTTCTGGTGAGACAATCTGGTGCCAACACAGGCCTCTAAAAAATACCAATCAATCCCCCCGCCCGTAATTTTTGTCGAGTCCCTGACAGGTATCAACACTCATTAGCATAAAGTGACCCGGAAATTCGATGTTCATTATTCGTTTGAAATTATCAGGAATATCGATGATTTAAAACAAACAAACGTTCGATACTTTGCCAGATACAGATTTTGCTGGACACGTTTATACCAGAAGGAGTAGACGTATCCCAGACACTTTGGCTGGTCAAGAATAAGTGAATAGCTATACATACTGTACATACATACCTGGTAAATTGTAAGCTTACACGAGAACCGTTCAGCTGATGCAGGACTCTTTGGCGATCACCACACTGGCACTAGATTCAAACATACCGCATAGTCGTCGAGACGGTCCAGGATTTCAAGAATAGAGTCTTTAGTGGACATTCCTAGACACCGGCGGGACGTGTCAGTACTATATAGACGACGCAACGCAACGTTGAGTAGGCGACGCGACGCTATCCATAACAATGGCGTCTTCTGAGTATGGCTCCCCAAGTGCTCAAATATTCACGAAACGAACTTTGCAAAGAATTTGATAACTATCACTTTTCACTCAATCTTGAAGAAAATGTTATTTTTTTTGCTCTCGTTAAATAAAAATATTGCTAACTGAACCATATATTCGTTTTCGCCAGCTAAAGCATGGAGGTAGAAAGAAAGAGAGCAGCAGGCTACGAGCTAGCTAGGGGGTCAATTTTCATCAACAGGCTGCTAGCTGTGCAGTTTACCTCTCAGCATGTACACAATGGGATTTCGATTTACGCATTTTTTACCTTCATGAATATTCCGGTGGCGAGATCTTTGTCAAGATGGTCAAAATATAGCAGCTAATAATAGCTAGCAGCTTAAAACTTTGGGAATATGAACACGATTTGAAATCAGTCTGATATAATAACTTCCAACCTGTACATGTAGGCCTACTGACGGGAAAAGCGAAATTCTAGCACTTTTTATGAAAATCCATCATCGTATATCACGGTCGCAATTTACATGCGGGACTGAGCTCAGAGTTCACTATGACTTGACGTTGGATTTAATGGACCACGAAGGTAAATGCAGAAAGTGGAAAAGACATTTTCTTGAGCAATAGTCGCCACAGTCGCGGTATCGTTCTGATCTTTTCCCATACACCCGCTTTTCCGGAAAAGTGTTTTTAATATAAAAATGTGTACAATGTAAAACGTCGAAGTTCATCGTCTAAAAGTTGATTTGATATGCAGCAGTACGGTATATTTTTTATATCAATGGGTATACTGATATTATAAGTTCTCGAAACTAGTACAAATAATTCCCCTAACTTTGAAATTAATGCGCGTTAGTTCAGAATTCATCACGATAGATCGATGCATCAAAATTTACGGATTCATGTGACTGAACTATCTTGTGATTTGTTTGCTAATTGACGTTTCGGCGGCGAAAGTCCAAGGCCCAAAGAAGAAGTATGCAGTCCAATCACATATTTTCGAAGAAATAACCACAACTTTCCATATAATGTGCGAAATCCGGCCCTGACCAATGCTGCCGTCCTGTTTCCGAGAATAACTTTCGAGCGGTGAAGCTAACATTGCCACTGAACAGCCTTCACTCGCCTCCGAGTGGATTTTTGGTGTGGTTGAAGCACGGTCCTTTGGTTGAATTAAACCACTGGCGAAGAGTATATTGGCAATATTCAAAAACATACCGGTGTGAAATGTAATGCAGATCTCCTGGTTATGTGTCAAATAAGCAATTTTTGTCGCAAGTCATATCTTGTTTTTCAGAAAGTCGAATTTACAAGAGGGCAGATCGTCTGTGCAGCCGACACGAACACAAACTGTCATGATACCGGCTACCAAATACTATCACAAGATAGGCTGTCGTCTACTGACTCCACACATTTGTCATTTGAATGAACGATGTGTGACGAAAAGGGAAGTATCCCATGTTTAACTGCTGTGGCGATATCGATGACAACCCTAACAAATCGTTATGAGACTGCATGAAGAACGAGCGCATTTTGCGAAAGATTATGATCTTAGTCGTTGTTATAAAACGTGCCTGCCTTTGAGAGTCATAATTGCTAAAGTCAACTAAAGGGACTGGTCAGTTTATTCGGCGGGGGGGGGGGCAGTGGATTCATAGGGGTCACCCCGTTTTTGACTATGATGATAGGGGGGGTCACCATGTTTTTTAAAATGTCCAATTGGGGAGGGGGTTCAGTCTGTTTTAGAATTTTGACACGGACTCATACTTGCCTACAATGCATCGTGCAAGCGACAAATTTCATCATTCAGTTGCATTCATGGCGCGCCCTTTAGGCGCTTAACTTTAATATTAATAATACTTTTTTTCAGAGCCCCCTTCAAGCTAGTACGAAACTTTAATATAACAGACATATATGTCAAGATATCTGTATGTTTAAAATGTTGTCGGTGCGCCCTTCGAGCGCATTACTTTAAAATATCGAACTTATTTTTCAGCATTCCCTTCAGCCGCATGACTTTCATATATCAGACATATATATCAGTGATATCCAGATGTTAATATTTTTCAGCGGGCGCTCCGGGCGCTGTACTTTAATATATCAGAAATATATAAAAATATTTTGATGTCTGTAAATTGAACGTCTGTTTTGCAAAGTGTACTAATCATAATGAAACCTGCAGCGCATATGAAAAGCATAATAAGTTCCTGATACTTTTCTGTTTTCTCAATGAGAATTCAGCATTAGAAAGCAACATGCACTAATATTTTACAATCAAGCGTCAAACTTCATGATATCTGATAGGCACATTAGATGCTGTTTTATACTATTAGGAAATTAAATTTTAGCCCAGGATTTATTAACGGAACACAGTCCCAGGTGTAGACTGGCCCCCCAGTCGCGCTTCCTCTTCAGTTGAGTTACTTGCTGACCAGGCGGCGTTCACTCCACGATCTGCGCAATAGCCTACCATTAACACAACGGTTTGCCGATGTTTAGTCCTTCAATTTATTATTTTTTGATACTTATATGCCCACAGACTTGGAGAAGTCTATCCCTGATTCTTACACTTACATACCCAATAGACAAACCTGGCGGTCATACCGTTATATGAGATACAACGTTTGCAACTCTAAAATCTGACCAGAAAATACTTGGTACACTAGGAAGCACAAGGAAAAATTTAAAAAAAGGACACATCTTACCTACAAGAGCAAAATAATTTGACCTTACAGCATTGATGTATCTTTTCACATTCATGCTTACCGATGGCTGGCTGTACCGATTTACTCATACGGAAACTATGACTATAGTAGGTTCCCTTTGAGCGTATTTCAAATTACTGATGCCATCAGCTACAGCAAAGTATTTTCAGTATTGTCGATTCTGTGTTCAGCATTTAATTTTACTCATTATTTTAAAACATTCGTTGTTCGATTTTGAAAGGTAGTCGATTCGCCGGATAATTGCTATGCACTCGCCAGGGCACAGGCGATTTGATAGTAACTATGCGAAACCCGCACGATGCAAATGACAAGTTGTATCATAGGGTTTTCGTCAAGCTACAGAGCCTCTGCACACAAACGACGATTGAAGCATTCGTGCACCAGAGTGTTCATAACATTATGCCATACACGTAATGTGGGAGGACATCAGGCAACCTCTCCACATTCCGACATTGACCACGGTAATTAGGGAAGTCCCTGCCCTGACAATGCTTGTTGCACACACAAACAAATAATTCCCTTTGTCTGTGTTGCACACTTCACCCTGACTGTACTGCATATGCATTGTGACCACAGAGTGCGTACCGGGGGCCTTGGTTCGACCACTTAATATCGAAAAGGACACTAAATCATCTGGATAAAACGACCGATACATTCACAATTTTCAAATTTGATAATGGCCTTCCCGTCTCAGCAGTCTCCGACTTTTGCCATGGTAGTCAGCTGAGGTCGAGCAAGACAGCAAACAAAGGCTGTTTTAATCACGGCTATATCACGGTCATCTTTATTTCACGCAAAACTACTCAAGTTACTTTTTTTACTGTAGACGTTCTTAAAAGTTGTAGAACGCACTAGAAGTGGAGTCTGTGCAGTCATGAATGTAAGGGTACAGGAGGGCCTGATAATCCCTTTCACACCTATTATTTTATCTTTGTCGACGCTGGCCTTTTCAGCTGTGGCATGATCAGGACGGCCAAGACACTCCATGGACGTATCTGTGGTACGTCCAGGGACACACACACACACACACACACACACACACACACAAACTTCACTCATAATTTTCTATGCATCACAAAATCTTTCAAATTTATAACATTCCTTTTTTCATCCATAGTGCAGTAGGCTGACAGCGATCCTGCAAATGTGATTCGGGTGCAACTCAATGACAATGCGTTCAATCAACTTTTAACAAGTTAAGGAAAAGAAAACAAGTTTACAAGAATTTGATGCAAATTTTAGACTTGAACAAAGTCTATTTTCAGTTAAACTTTCTAGCAACAGTGACTGAAGCAAGAAACCCGCTTTTGTTTATACATTCAAGGGTTCCTCCTGATTGTTGTTAATGACATATGGCTATTTACACCTTGAGACAATGGAGCAATGAATCAGAGCCCTGCAGGACTTGCCATTGCCTGACCTATCACTATTTTCTTCATGACATACCGGTGCAAAATGTAATGCAGGTCTCCTGGTTATGTGTCAAATAAGCAATTTTGGTCGCAGGTCATATCTTTTTTTCACAAAGTCGAACTCGCAAGAGGGCAGATCGTCTGTGTAGCCGACACGAACACAAACTGTCATGATACCGGCTACCAAATACTATCACAAGATAGGCTGTCGTCTACTGACTCCACACATTTGTCATTTGAATGAATGATGTGTGACGAAAAGGGAAGTATCCCATGTGTAACTGCTGTGGCGATATCAATGGCAACCTTCCTGATATGTTAATGACATATGGCTATTTACACCTTGAGACAATGGAGCAATGAATCAGAGCCGTGCATGACTTGCCATTGCCTGACCTATCACTATTTTCGTCATGACTGCAGCAACATATACTGAGGTATACAAAACGCAAGCTTTATTTCAGTCGAAAGATACAAAGACAGTTGCAAAATGATAAGAATTGAAGGAGGGATATGTGTCTACTACAGTGCGGGGACTCCAAAGTGCAAACGCTAAGCCCTTCAAGATGGTTTCCAGATGGGTATATAGAGTGAACGTTAGAAATGTGAGCCCAGGGAAGTGATTATATGTTTCTCACTATACATCCAGCTATTCTTTAACACATATAGTCCTTTTCAATTTGTCGAGACTGTAAGTTGTCATCCTCAGTGTTGTTTTACAATCTTTACCTCACACGTAAAATTATGCAACTTTATTGGATTGCATAAAGGTACATAATTTTAGTGAGCCATTAAACCCTTTTATACAAGTGCATACAGATGCATACAGGCACCACCACTGACACCAAGCTGACCAACTTTATGCAAATTTATGCAATTGCATAAAGAATGTTAAATTTGGATTTTCATCCAGTGAGCTAGTAAAGGTCACTTCTACATTTCTGCGATTTTCTTAGTTTTTTCGGCAATGTGACGCAAGTTCTTGAGAGTATAGCTCGTTGTCAAGATGACATATTTGCTTGGTTTTATTACACAGATGGTAATGAACGATTCCGTCCACTATATACCGTCTCAAATTGTAACGAGCTCGAACAAAACCTGGTATCGATAAACGTAAACTTGCAGCAGGAGAGGGGTCAATTTGATCGGGGGAGGGGGTTTCAAGCTGATAAGTATAAACGCAATCCATGTCTTGACTCAAATGATTGATCATGAAAGGCCATACTCCTCTATCGTTAACGTTGTAGTTCTTGACGTACATTAAGTTTTGGAATTTTGTTTTATTTGTATGTGTATAGGATCTTTAGGAAAAAGCGTTTTTGACACTGCCAATTTGATTGCAAAACGAATTTACAAGTGGTAATATTTCTGGTGTTTCAACTTTTGCAACACTTTCATTCAGCATAAAAAAGTGTCTGCAGTAGTCATACTTCCGTTACACTGGCTAGGCTAGTATCCATCATAAATACTTTTATGGATTCTCAAAATCGAGCCAGGTCTGTCTATTTTAGACCCACAATGCATTGTGACACTAGAATCCATTAGTATCCAAAATGGATTTTGGCATGTATTCCCCGCAGCCTTAGTTTTGCTGGATACTGGGGGAATCCATTATGTATTCCGGTGCTGGATTCTCAGTACTGGATAATGATGGATACTCTAATGGATTCTGCTGCATACTATAAGAATCCATCAAAATGGATATTGCTATAGGTCTGTGGATACGGAACACTTCACATGGTGTTACTTGAGGTACTTAAGATAGTCAGATTATTATTGGGCACTTGTCACAGGCTGCCCGCTAAGAGTCACTAAATTTAACGGAAAACTTTCTAGTCCTCGCCACTTTTAGTGGTTGGCATTGCCAAACACTACCGAGCATATTGGTCACTTTATTCCTGATACAAGACAACATAGCACTACATCCGCTCTATCATGACTTTTTTTGACCACTTCTAAGCAGTAAGAGACTTTATTAAGCTTCTATCATCTCGGCCGTAAACTGCCTCGGGGAGAATATTAAAATGCCCTTAGAACCCTGCCAGTCCAACGTACATATCAAAGGCATTTCCGTTATTACATTTATGCTGAGTCATTGAATGATAAATTTCGTATAAAAAGAAACTCAATATAAATTCATGTTTGCCGGAAATAGATTGCTCCATATGCGGTAAATGTAGACGCAGAATAAAATTTGTACATTTTTGTCTTTATTTACTTTTCTGACGGGAGATTGGTAGTACTGCAGTGGCATACTTGACGGTGTCTGCCTGTATATCAAAATTGAAATTGTCTTACTTGAGGTACTTAAGATAGTCAGATTATTATTGGGCACTTGTCACAGGCTGCCCGCTAAGAGTCACTAAATTTAACGGAAAACTTTCTAGTCCTCGCCACTTTTAGTGGTTGGCATTGCCAAACACTACCGAGCATATTGGTCACTTTATTCCTGATACAAGACAACATAGCACTACATCCGTTCTATCATGACTTTTTTTGACCACTTCTAAGCAGTAAGAGACTTTTAAGCTTCTATCATCTCGGCCGTAAACTGCCTCGAGGAGAATATTAAAATGCCCTTAGAACCCTGCCAGTCCAACGTACATATCACAAGGCATTTCCGTTATTACATTTATGCTGAGTCATTGAATGATAAATTTGGTATAAAAGAGAAACTCAATATAAATTCATGTTTGCCGGAAATAGATTGCTCCATATGCGGTAAATGTAGAAGCAGAATAAAATTTGTACATTTTTGTCTTTATTTACTTTTCTGACGGGAGATTGGTAGTACTGCAGTGGCATACTTGACGGTGTCTACCTGTATATCACCATTGAAATTGCCTTACTTGAGGCACTTAAGCAAGTCAGCTTTTTATTGGGCACTTGTCACAGGCTGCCCGCTAAGAGTCACTAAATTTAACGGCCGACTTTCTTGTCCTCGCCACTTTAGTGGTCGGCATTGCCAAACACTACCGAGCATATTGGTCACTTTATTCCTGATACAAGACAACAAAGCACTACATCCGTTCTATCATGACTTGTTTTGACCACTTCTAAGCAGTAAGAGACTTTATTAAGCTTCTATCATCTCAGCCGTAAACTGCCTTGGGGAGAATATTAAAAAGCGCTTAGAACCCTGCCAATCCAACGTACATATCACAAGGCATTTCCGTTATTACATTTATGCTGAGTCATTGAATGATAAATTTGGTATAAAAAAGAAATTAATCTAAATTAATATTTGCCAGAAATAGGTACTTCCATATGCGGTAAATGTAGACGCAGAATAAAATTTGTACATTTTTGTCTTTATTTACTTTTCTGACGGGAGATTGGTAGTACTGTAGTGGCATACTTGACGGTGTCTGCCTGTACATCACCATTGAAATTGTCTTACTTGAGGTACTTAAGATAGTCAGCTTTTTATTGGGCACTTGTCACAGGCTGCCCGCTAAGAGTCACTAAATTTAACGGCCGACTTTCTAGTCCTCGCCACTTTTAGTGGTTGGCATTGCCAAACACTACCGAGCATATTGGTCACTTTATTCCTGATACAAGACAACATAGCACTACATCCGTTCTATCATGACTTTTTTTGACCACTTCTAAGCAGTAAGAGACTTTATTAAGCTTCTATCATCTCGGCCGTAAACTGCCTCGGGGAGAATATTAAAATGCCCATAGAACCCTGCCAGTCCAACGTACATATCACAAGGCATTTCCCCCATTACATTTATGCTGAGTCATTGAATGATAAATTACGTATAAAAAAGAAACTCAATATAAATTCATGTTTAACGGAAATAGATTGCTCCATATGCGGTAAATGTAGACGCCGAATAAAATTTGTACATTTTTGTCTTTATTTACTTTTCTGATGGGAAATTGGTAGTACTGCACTGGCATACTTAACGGTGTCTGCCTGTATATCATCATTGAAATTGTCTTACTTGAGGTACTTAAGATAGTCAGCTTTTTATTGCCAAGAGTCACTAAATTTAACGGCCCACTTTCTAGTCCTCTCCACTTTTAGTGGTCGGCATTGCAAAACACTACCAAGCATATTGGTCACTTTATTCCTGATACAAGACAACATAGCACTACATCCGTTCTATCATGACTTTTTTACCACTTCTAAGCAGTAAGAGACTTGCCTCGGGGAGAATATTAAAATGCCCTTAGAACCCTGCCAGTCCAACGTACATATCACTAGGCATTTCACCCATTACATTTATGCCTATACGAAATTTATCATTCAAGCTTCTATCATATCGGCCGTAGACTGCCTCGGGGAGAATATTAAAATGCCCTTAGAACCCTGCCAGTCCAACGTACATATCACAAGGCATTTCCGTTATTACATTAATGCTGAGTCATTGAATGATAAATTTCCTATAAAAAAAAATCAATATAAATTCTTGTTTGCCGGAAATAGATTGCTCCATGTGCAATAATGTAGACGCAGAATAAAATTTGTACATTTTTTGTTTTTATTTATTTTACTGACAGGCGATGGGTAGTACTCTACTGGCAATGTCGAAGTCTTCTGCCTGTTTATAACCATTGAAATTGTCGTACTATAGGTAGGGAATATAGTCAGCTCTTTATTGGGCACTTGTCACAAATGCCCGCTAAGAGTCACTAAATTTAACGGCCGACTTTCTAGTCCTCGCCACTTTTAGTGGTAGGCATTGCCAAACACTACCGATCATATTGGTCACTTTATTCCTAATACAAGACAACACAGCACTACATCCCTCATATCATGACTTTTTTTGACCACTTCTGAGCAGTAAGAGACTTTATTAAGCTTCTACCATCTCGGCAATAAACTGCGTCGGGGAGAATAATAATACGGATAGTTTTCAATCGGATTCGAACCCACAACATAAAATGCCCTTAGAACCCTGCCAGTCCAACGTACATATCACAAGGCATTTCCGTTATTACATTTATGCTGAGTCATTGAATGATAAATTTCGTATAAAAAAGAAACTCAATATAAATTCATGTTTGCCAAAAATAGATTGCTCCATATGCGGTAAATGTAGACGCAAAATAAAATTTGAACATTTTTGTCTTTATTTACTTTTCTGACGGAGATTGGTAGTATTGCAGTGGCATACGTGACGGTATCTGCCTGTATATCACCCTTCAAATTGTCTTACTTTAGGTACTTAAGATAGTCAGCTTTTTATTGGGCACTTGTCACAAGCTGCCCGCTTAGAGTCACTAAATGTAACGGCCAACCTCGCCACTTTTAGTGGTCGGCATTGGCAAAACACTACCGAGCATATTGGTCACTTTATTCCTGATACAAGACAACATAGCACTACATCCGTTCTATCATGACTTTTTGACCACTTCTAAGCAGTAAGAGACTTTATTAAGCTTCTATCATCTCGTCCATAAACTGCCTCGGGGAGAATATTAAAATGCCCTTAGAACCCTGCCAGTCCAACGTACATAATACAAGGCATTTCCGTAGTACATTTATGTTGAGTCATTGAATGATAATTTCGTATAAAAAAGAAACTCAATATAAATTCATGTTTGCCGGAAATAGATTGCTCCATATGCGGTAAATGTAGACGCAGAATAAAATTTGTACATTTTTGTCTTTATTTACTTTTCTGACAGGCGATGGGTAGTACTCTACTGGCAAACTCGAAGTCTTCTACCTGTGTATAACCATTGAAATTGTCGTACTTTAGGTAGGGAATATAGTCAGCTCTTTATTGGGCACTTGTCACAAGCTGCCCGCTAAGAGTCACTAAATTTAACGGCCCACTTTCTAGTCCTCGCCACTTTTAGTGGTCGGCATTGCCAAACACTACCGAGCATATTTTTCACTTTATTCCTGATACAAGACAACATAGCACTACATCCGTTCTATCATGACTTTTTTTGACCATTTCTAAGCAGTAAGAGACTTTTAAGCTTCTATCATCTCGGCCGTAAACTGCCTCGAGGAGAATATTAAAATGCCCTTAGAACCCTGCCAGTCCAACGTACATATCACAAGGCATTTCCGTTATTACATTTATGCTGAGTCATTCAATGATAAATTTCGTATAAAAAAGAAACTCAATATAAATTCATGTTTGCCGGAAATAGATTGCTCCATATGCGGTAAATGTAGACGCAGAATAAAATTTGTACATTTTTGTCTTTATTTACTTTTCTGACGGGAGATTGGTAGTACTGCAGTGGCATACTTGACGGTGTCTGCCTGTATATCACCATTGAAATTGTCTTACTTGAGGTACTTAAGATAGTCAGCTTTTTATTGGGCACTTGTCACAGGCTGCCCGCTAAGAGTCACTAAATTTAACGGCCGACTTTCTAGTCCTCGCCACTTTTAGTGGTCGGCATTGCCAAACACTACCGAGCATATTGGGCACTTTATTCCTGATACAAGACAACATAGCACTACATCCGTTCTATCATGACTTGTTTTGACCACTTCTAAGCAGTAAGAGACTTTATTAAGCTTCTATCATCTCGGCCGTAAACTGCCTTGGGGACAATATTAAAAAGCGCTTAGAACCCTGCCAGTCCAACGTACATATCACAAGGCATTTCCGTTATTACATTTATGCTGAGTCATTGAATGATAAATTTGGTATAAAAAAAAATTAATCTAAATTAATATTTGCCAGAAATAGGTACTTCCATATGCGGTAAATGTAGACGCAGAATAAAATTTGTACATTTTTGTCTTTATTTACTTTTCTGATGGGGGATTGGTAGTACTGCAGTGGCATACTTGACGGTGTCTGCCTGTATATCACCATTGAAATTGTCTTACTTGAGGTACTTAAGATAGTCAGCTTTTTATTGGGCACTTCTCACAGGCTGCCCGCTAAGAGTCACTAAATTTAACGGCCGACAATCTAGTCCTCGCCACTTTTAGTGGTCGGCATTGCCAAACACTACCGAGCATATTGGTTACTTTATTCCTGATACAAGACAACATAGCACTACATCCGTTCTATCATGACTTTTTTTGACCACTTCTAAGCAGTAAGAGACTTTATTAATCTTCTATCATCTCGGCCGTAAACTGCCTCGGGGAGAATATTAAAATGCCCTTAGAACCCTGCCAGTCCAACGTACATATCACAAGGCATTTCCCCCATTACATTTATGCTGAGTCATTGAATGATAAATTTCGTATAAAAAAGAAACTCAATATAAATTCATGTTTAACGGAAATAGATTGCTCCATATGCGGTAAATGTAGACGCAGAATAAAATTTGTACATTTTTGTCTTTATTTACTTTTCTGATGGGAAATTGGTAGTACTGCACTGGCATACTTAACGGTTTCTGCCTGTATATCATCATTGAAATTGTCTTACTTGAGGTACTTAAGATAGTCAGCTTTTTATTGCCAAGAGTCACTAAATTTAACGGCCCACTTTCTAGTCCTCTCCACTTTTAGTGGTCGGCATTGCAAACACTACCAAGCATATTGGTCACTTTATTCCTGATATAAGGCAACATAGCACTACATCCGTTCTATCATGACTTTTTTACCACTTCTAAGCAGTAAGAGACTTGCCTCGGGGAGAATATTAAAATGCCCTTAGAACCCTGCCAGTCCAACGTACATATCACTAGGCATTTCCCCCATTACATTTATGCCTATACGAAATTTATCATTCAAGCTTCTATCATATCGGCCGTAAACTGCCTCGGGGAGAATATTAAAATGCCCTTAGAACCCTGCCAGTCCAACGTACATATCACACGGCATTTCCATTATTACATTAATGCTGAGTCATTGAATGATAAATTTCCTATAAAAAAAAAATCAATATAAATTCTTGTTTGCCGGAAATAGATTGCTCCATGTGCAATAAATGTAGACGCAGAATAAAATTTGTACATTTTTGTCTTTATTTATTTTACTGACAGGCGATGGGTAGTACTCTACTGGCAATGTCGAAGTCTTCTGCCTGTTTATAACCATTGAAATTGTCGTACTATAGGTAGGGAATATAGTCAGCTCTTTATTGGGCACTTGTCACAAGCTGCCCGCTAAGAGTCACTAAATTTAACGGCCGACTTTCTAGTCCTCGCCACTTTTAGTGGTCGGCATTGCCAAACACTACCGATCATATTGGTCACTTTATTCCTAATACAAGACAACACAGCACTACATCCCTCATATCATGACTTTTTTTGACCACTTCTGAGCAGTAAGAGACTTTATTAAGCTTCTACCATCTCGGTAATAAACTGCGTCGGGGAGAATAATAATACGGATAGTTTTCAATCGGATTCGAACCCACAACATAAAATGCCCTTAGAACCCTGCCAGTCCAACGTACATATCACAAGGCATTTCCGTTATTACATTTATGCTGAGTCATTGAATGATAAATTTCGTATAAAAAAGAAACTCAAAATAAATTCATGTTTGCCGGAAATAGATTGCTCCATATGCGGTAAATGTAGACGCAGAATAAAATTTGTACATTTTTGTCTTTATTTACTTTTCTGACGGGAGATTGGTAGTATTGCAGTGGCATACTTGACGGTGTCTGCCTGTATATCACCATTGAAATTGTCTTACTTGAGGTACTTAAGATAGTCAGCTTTTTTTTGGGCACTTGTCACAAGCTGCCCGCTCAGAGTCACTAAATTTAACGGCCAACCTCGCCACTTTTAGTGGTCGGCATTGGCCAAACACTACCGAGCATATTGGTCACTTTATTCCTGATACAAGACAACATAGCACTACATCCGTTCTATCATGACTTTTTTTGACCACTTCTAAGCAGTAAGAGACTTTATTAAGCTTCTACCATCTCGGCCATAAACTGCCTCGGGGAGAATATTAAAATGCCCTTAGAACCCTGCCAGTCCAACGTACATAATACAAGGCATTTCCGGTATTACATTTATGCTGAGTCATTGAATGATAAATTTCGTATAAAAAAGAAACTCAATATAAATTCATGTTTGCCGGAAATAGATTGCTCCATATGCGGTAAATGTAGACGCAGAATAAAATTTGTACATTTTTGACTTTATTTACTTTTCTGACAGGCGATGGGTAGTACTCTACTGGCAAACTCGAAGTCTTCTGCCTGTGTATAACCATTGAAATTGTCGTACTTTAGGTAGGGAATATAGTCAGCTCTTTATTGGGCACTTGTCACAAGCTGCCCGCTAAGAGTCACTAAATTTAACGGCCCACTTTCTAGTCCTCGCCACTTTTAGTGGTCGGCATTGCCAAACACTACCGAGCATATTTTTCTCTTACTCCTGATACAAGACAACATAGCACTACATCCGTTCTATCATGACTTTTTTTGACCACTTCTAAGCAGTAAGAGACTTTATTAAGCTTCTATCATCTCGGCCATAAACTGCCTCGGGGAGAATATTAAAATGCCTTAGAACCCTGCCAGTCCAACGTACATATCACAAGGCATTTCCGTTATTACATTTATGCTGAGTCATTGAATGATAAATTACGTATAAAAAAGAAACTCAATATAAATTCATGTTTGCCGGAAATAGATTGCTCCATATGCGGTAAATGTAGACGCAAAATAAAATTTGTACATTTTTGTCTTTATTTACTTTTCTGACGGGAGATTGGTAGTACTGCAGTGGCATACTTGACGGTGTCTGCCTGTATATCACCATTGAAATTGTCTTACTTGAGGTACTTAAGATAGTCAGCTTTTTATTGGGCACTTGTCACAGGCTGCCCGCTAAGAGTCATTAAATTTAACGGCCGACTTTCTAGTCCTCGCCACTTTTAGTGGTCGGCATTGTCAAACACTACCGAGCATATTGGGCACTTTATTCCTGATGCAAGACAACATAGCACTACATCCATTCTATCATGACTTTTTTGACCACTTCTAAGCAGTAAGAGACTTTATTAAGCTTCTATCATCTCGGCCGTAAACTGCCTCGGGGAGAATATTAAAATGCCCTTAGAGCCCTGCCAGTCCAACGTACATATCACAAGGCATTTCCGTTATTACATTTATGCTGAGTCATTGAATGGTAAATTTCGTATAAAAAGAAACTCAATCTAAATTCATGTTTGCCAGAAATAGATTGCTCCATATGCGGTAAATGTAGACGCAGAATAAAATTTGTACATTTTTGTCTTTATTTACTTTTCTGACGGGAGATTGGTAGTACTGCAGTGTCATACTTGACGGTGTCTGCCTGTATATCACCATTGAAATTGTCTTACTTGAGGTACTTAAGATAGTCAGCTTTTTATTGGGCACTTGTCACAGGCTGCCCGCTAAGAGTCACTAAATTTAACGGCCGACTTTCTAGTCCTCGCCACTTTTAGTGGTCGGCATTGTCAAACATTACCGAGCGTGTTAGTTTTATAATTCCTGATAATCGACAACATAAGCCTCCATCCGTTGTGCCATGACTTCGTTTAACCATTCAGGAGCAGTACGAGACTTTATTAAGCTTCTATCAGCTCGGCCATAAACTCCCTAGAGGAGTATACTAAAATCCCCATTGAAAATTGCCCGTCCAAAACATCACAAGGCATTTCCCCCATTACATTTATGCTGAGTCATTGAATGGTAAATTTCGTATAAAAAAGAAAATCAATCTAAATTCATGTTTGCCGGAAATAGATTGTTCCATCTTCGGTAAATGTAGACGCAGAATAAAATTTGTACATTTTTGTCTTTATTTACTTTTCTGACAGGAGATCGGTAGTACTGCAGTAGCATATTCGAAGGCTTCAGCCTGTATATAACCATTGAAATAGTCGTACTTTAGGTAGGGAATATAGTCAGCTCTTTATTGGGCACTTGTCACAAGCTGCCCGCTAAGAGTCAGTAAATTTAACGGCCGACTTTCTAGTCCTCGCCACTTTAAGTGGTCGGCATTCCCAAACATTACCGAGCATATTGGTCGCTTTATTCCTGATACACGACAACATAAGACTACATCCGTTCTGTCATGACTTTTTTCCACCACTTCTAAGCAGTAAGAGACTTTATTAAGCTTCTATCATCTCGGTCGTAAACTGCTTCGGGGAGAATATTAAAATCCCGTAGAACCCTGCAAGTCCAACGTACATATCACGACCACTTCCCCCATTACATTTATGCTGAGTCATTGAATGGTAAATTTCGTATAAAAAAGATAATCAATCTAAATTCATGTTTGCCGGAAATAGATTGTTCTATCTTCGGTAAATGTAGACACAGAATAAAATTTGTACATTTTTGTCTTTATTTACTTTTCTGACAGGAGATTGGTAGTACTCTAGTGGCATACACGAAGGTTTCTGATTTTTTTAACCAGTGAAATTGTCGTACTTTAGGTACTTAAGATAGTCAGCTTTTTATTGGGCACTTGTCACAAGCTGCCTGCTAAGAGTCACTAAATTTAAGGGCCGACTTTCTAGTCCTCGCCACTTTTAGTGGTCAGCATTGTTAAACATAACCGAGCATATAAGTCGTATAATTCCTGATACTCGACAACATAAGCCTCCATCCGTTCTGCCATGACTTTCTTTAACCACTCAGGAGCAGTACGACATTTTATTAAGCTTCTATCAGCTCGGCCGTAAACTCCCTAGAGGAGTATACTAAAATCCCCTTTGAACCTTGCAAGTCCAAACTATCACAAGGCATTTCCCCCCATTACATTTATGCTGAGTCATTGAATGGTAAATTTCGTATAAAAAAGAAAATCAATATAAATTCATGTTTGCCTGAAATAGGTTGTTCCATCTGCGGTAGATGTAGACGCACAATAAAATTTGTACATTTTTGTCTTTATTTACTTTTCTGACAGGAGATGGGTATTACTCTACTGGCAAACTAGAAGGCTTCTGCCTGTGTATAACCATTGAAATTGTCGTACTTTAAGTACGGAATATAGTCAGCTCTTTATTAGGCACTTGTAACAAGCTCCCAATTCTTAGTCTGTCAATTTCACGGACCTTAGGTACGGCTGATTGTCAATCCGTTTTGCTGGTAAAACTTTCAATAACTGCCCGCTGACGGTCATTCCGATCCTCATTGTCTGGTATGGAAAATGACCACCCTTTTCCGAACACACTTGTTGTCTGCTGCGGTTTGACAGCGATTCAAATTAAGTCTCTTCTTATACGGGAAATTTTCAATCTCTTTCACGGCATACCTATCCCCGGCAGCCCATTCAGTGCAATTATAATCGTCGCACTTTAAGTACTTGTAATTTGTGGCCTTTGAGTTTGAGCACCTACCGTCCAATCGATCTGACATTCAAATAACCGTACTTGAGGTACCGAAGTATGTCATTGTTTTACCGCACAATAAGCTACCCTGGTCCTGCCGCTGACATTTTTATTCACGCTCATATGTACGGATAATTGTCTATTCTTTATCGCATACACCTGTCACCGCTTCCCGCCGTCCGACTTACGAGTCAAAGCCAATTTTAGTGGTCAGCATTTGCAAACCGTACCGAGGATATTGGTCGCCTTATTGCTAATACTAGACATCCGTTCTGTCATTACATTTCAGGAGCAGTACGAGACTTTATTAAGTATCTATTAACTCGGCCTTAAACTGCCGTGGGCAGAATATTAAAATCCCCGTAGAACCGTGCCAGTCCAATACATCACTACGCATGTCCCCGATCACATTTCTGCTGACCCTTGCAATGATAAATTTCGTTTAAAAAAAGGATTCAATCTAAATTCATGTTTGCCAGGTATAGATTGTTCCATCTGCGGTAAATGTAGACGCAGAATAATTTGTACATTATTGTCTTTATTTACTTTCTTCATGGGAGATTGCTAGTACTCCAGCGGCATACTTGATGGTTTCTGCCTGTAAATGCCCATTGAATTATCGTACTTTAGGTAGGGAAGACAGTCAGCTGTTTATTGGGATCTTGTCACAAGCTGCCCGCTCAGAGTCAGTCAATTTCACGGACCTTATCACTAACTGCCCGCTGACCTGCTGCGCGTTGACAACGATGCCAATCAAGGCGCTTCTTATACGGGAAATTTTTAATCTCTTTCACGGCATACTTGTCACCGGCAGCCGATTCAGTGCAATTACAATCGTCGCATTTTAAGAACCTGTAATTTGTGGCCCTTGAATCAGTGCCCCTGTCGTCCAGTTGCCACCATCTGATATTCAAATAACCGTACTTGGGGTACTGAAGTTTGTCAGTGTTTTACCGCACAATAAGCTACCCTGGTCCCGAAGCTGACATCTTTATTCACGCTCATCTGTACGGAAAATTGTCTATTCTTTATCGGATACACCTGTCACCGATTCCGCCGTCCGACATTGTAGGTCTCGCCACTTTAAATGGTCAGCATTGCCAAACCTTACCGAGGATATTGTCCCCTTATTCCTGATACTCGACAACATAGGCCAACATCCGTTCTGACATGACTTTGTTAGACCACTCAGGAGCAGTACGAGAAGTTATTAAGCTTCTATCAGCTCGGCCGAAAACTGCCTCCTGCAGAATGTTAAAATCCCCGTAGAACCGTGCCAGTCCAACACATCCCATTACATTTATGCTGACTCATTGAATGGTAAATTTCGTTTAGAAAAAAAATCAATCTTAATTCATGTTTGCCAGGTATAGATTGTTCCATCTGCGGTAAATGTAGAAGCACAACAAAATTTGTACATTTTTGTCTTTAGTTACTTTTCTAACGGGCGATTTGTAGTAGCAGTGGCCTACTTGACGGCTTCTGCCTGTATATGACCATTGAAATTGTCGTACTTTACGTGCGAAAGATAGTCAGCTGTTTATTGGGCACTTTTCACACGCTGCCCCCATAGAGTCAGTCAATTTCACGAACCTTAGGTACGGCAATTTGTCAATCCTTTTTGCGGGTAAAACTTTCACTAACTGTCCGCTGATGGTCATTCCGATCTACATTCTCTGGTATGGAAAATGACCACCCTTTTCCGGGCACACTTGTGTTTTGCTGCGCGTTCACAGCGATTCCAATCAAGGCGCCTATTATACGGGAAATTTTTAATCTCTTTCACGGCATTTCTGTCTCCAGCAGCCTTTTCAGTGCAATTACAATCGTTGCACTTTAAGTACGTGTAATTTATGGCAATTGAATGAGTACACCTGTCATTCAAATAACTGAACTTGGGGTAATGAAGTTTGTCAATGTTTTAGCGCACAATTAGTCGCAACGCAGATATCTTTATTTACGCTCATATGAACGGTAAATTTTCTATTCTTTATCGGATACACCTGTCACCGATTCCCGCCGTCCGACTTTCTAGTCAAAGCCAATTTTTGTAGGCAGCATTGGCAAACCTTACCGAGCATATTGGTCGCCTAATTTCTGATACTCAACTCTGTTCTGTCATGACTTTGTTTGACCACTCAGGAGCAGTAGGAGACTTTATAAAGCTTCTATCAGCTCGGCCGTAAACTGTCTCGGGGACAATATTAAAATCCCCGTAGAACCGTGCCACTCTACCACATCACTACGCATTTCCCCACTACATTTTAGTACTGCAGCGGCATACTTGATGACCATTTAAATTGTCGTACTTTAGGTGCGGAAGATACTAGTATTGTGCGGCAAACACTGACAAACTTCAGTACCCAAAGTACGGTTATTTGAATGTCAGATGGCGGCGATTGGACGACAGTTGCACTAACTCAAGGGCAACAAATTACACGTACTTAAAGTGCAACGATTGTAATTGCATTGAAACGGCTGCCGGGAACAGGTATGCCGTGAAAGAGATTGAAAATTTCCTATATTAAAAGCGCCTTGATTGGAATTGCTTTCAACGCACAGCAGACCACGAGTGTGCCCGGGAAAAGGTGGTCATTTTCCATACCAACGAATATGGATCGGATTGACCGTCAGTTAGAGAATGTTTTACCCGTAAAAACGATTGACAATCTGCCGTACCTAAGGTCCATGAAATTGACTGACTCTCAGCGGGCAGCTTTTGACAATTGCCCAATAAACAGCTGACTATCATCCCTACCTAAAGTACGACAATTTCAATGGTCATATACAGGCAGAAGCCGTAAAGATGCCGTAGCAGTACTACCAATTTGCCGTCATTAAAGTAAATAAAGACAAAATGGTTCAAATTTTATTCTGCGTCTACATTTACCGCAGATGGAACAATCTATACCTGGCAAACATGAATTTAGATTGAGTTCCTATTTTAAACAAAATTTACCATTCAAGAGTCAGCATAAATGTTATTGGGGAAATGCGTAGTGTTGTGTTAGAGTAGCACGGTTCTACGGGGATTTTAATATTCTCCCGGAGACAGTTTACGGCCGAGCTGATAGAAAAATTATAAAGTCTCGTACTGCTCCTGAGTGGTCAAACAAAGTCATGACAGAACTGATTTAGGCCTATGTTGTCGGGTATCAGGAATTAGGCGACCAATATGCTCGGTAAGGTTTGCAAATGCTGACCACTAAAATTGTCTTTGACAAGAAAGTCAGACTGCGGAAATCAGTGACAGGTGTATCCGATGAAGAATAGACATTTTGCCGTTGATATGAGCGTGAATAAAGATGTCAGCGGTGGGACCAGGATAGCTTATTGCGCGGTAAAACATTGACAATCTTCAATACCAAAAGTATGTTATTTGAATGTCAGATATCGGCGATTGAACGACAGATGCACTCATTCATTTGCCACAAATTACACGAACTTAAAGTGCAAGGATTTTAATTTCACTGATTCGGCTGCCGGAGACAGGTATGCCGTGAAAGACATTGAAAATTTCCCGTATAAGAAGCGCCTTGATTGGAATCGCTGTCAGCGGGCAGCAGACCGCAAGTATGCCCGGAAAAGGATGGTCATTTTCCATACCAAAGAATGTAAAAGGAATGACCGTCAGCAGGCAGTTAGTGAAAGTTTTACCCTCAAAAAGGTTTGACAATCTGCCGTACTTAAGGTTCGTGAAGTTGACTTACTCTATGGGGCAGCTTGTGAAAAGTGCCCAATAAACAGCTGACTATCTTCCGTATCTAAAGTACGACAATTTCAATGGTCATATACAGGCAGAAGCCATCAAGTAGGCCGCTGCAGTACTAGCAATCTCCCGTCAGGAAAATAAATAAAGACAAAAATGTACAAATTTTATTGCCAAAATAAATGAAATGCGAACAAAGTTAAATGTCGGACAAGAAAAACTAAGAAAGGCAACATTAGCAATAAATAATAATAATAATAAATATAGCTGCAAAGCAGCAATGACCGGGTTTCGAGACATTTTTGTCAACAGAGGCAATAGAGAAATATATATGCAATAAGACGGAGGGCTACGGTAGTATTTGTGAAATCGAAGTCAAAGGTCATCGAGGTGATTTGCCTATTTTGATAAAAGAATTGAATGTCATAGTTATCCCTATCTACCAAAAATCAGACCTCAAGCTCCATTGGTTTGCAAAAAATTAGAAATGTGCATAATTAATGAAGTACAGGATATGTTGTTATAAGGTCTCCCATCATACAAAATATGAAGGGTGTAGCCCTTGGGGTTACTGAGTTATAGATATGTATGTATATTTGAGGTCCAAGGTCATCAAGGTGACATGGTATTTTTTCAAAAATAATTGTATCCAATAGTTATCAATATATAACAAAAATCAGACCTCTAGCTCTCTTTACTTGCCCAGAATTAGATATGTGCATAATTAATGAGGAACAGTTTGTGGCGTCATGATGTCTCCCACCATACGAAATATGAAGGGTGTAGCCCCTTGTGGTTACTGAATTATGGACAAAAATGTATATATTAGGTCAAAGGTCATCGAGGTCATTTGAAATTTTGTCAAAAAAATGTATTCCATAATTATCCCTATATACCAAAAATCAGACCTCCAGCTGATTGGGCTTGCCCAGAATTAAATATGTGCATAATTAATCAGGTATAGGATGTGTCGTCATAAGGTGTCCCATCATACCAAATATGAAGGGTGTAGCCCTTGTCTTTAATGAGTTATGGACAAATATGTATATTTGAGGTCAAAGGTCATCGAGGTCATGTGACATTTTCTCAAAAAAATTGTATCCTATAGTTATCCCTATATACCAAAAATCAGACCTCCGGCTCTTTTTGCTTGCCAAAAATTAGATATGGGCATAAATAATGAGGTACAGAATGTGTCGTCATAAGGTGTCCCATCATACCAAATTTGAAGGATGTAGCACCAATGGTTACTAAGTTATGGACATATATGTATATTCGAGGTCAAAGGCCATCGAGGTCACATGACATTTTGTCAAAAAAATTGTATCCAATAGTCATCCATATAAACCACAAATCAGATCTCCAGCTCTTTTGGCTTTCAGCAATTTTTACAAGACAAACTCTAATTGAGTGGTTTGTATCAAAACAAAAGGTAATTGACCGATTTGTACAAAACAAACTTTAATTGAGTGATTTGTGCCCGATAAACTCCAGTTGAGTGATTAGTGCAAGACTAACTGAAATTCATCAATTTTTACGAAAATAACTCCAAATGAGTGATTTTTGCAGGAGACACTCCGATTGAGTTATTTGTACAACAGAAACTCCTTTTGAGTGATTTGTACAAGACAGAATCTAATTGAGTGGTTTGTATCAAAACAAAAGCTGATCGAGCGATTTGTACAAAACAAACTCTAATTGAGTGAAATATGCAAGACTGACTTTTACAAGACAAACTGTAATTGAGTGCTTTGTTCAAGACTAACTCATATTGAGAGATTTGTGCAAATTACCAGTGTCAGGAATTGCTGTTCCCCCGAAACCCTATTGAAATCGTTCTGTTTAATATTATTAGCGACTAATGGGATCCCCTCAGCTTAGCCACGCTCGTCTTGCTCTCATGAAAACGTCAACATTTTGTGTTCAGTTTCCTGCCTGTTTGTGGATTTACCGAACCAAATGATCCGTTAATGGTCCGAGGCTGTTGTGTTGGTGTCAAAAGCGTAATACTTTTGTCCTCTACGTGAGAATTTGGTTCAACTTCTTTCTTTCTTGGTGAAGGGCTAAAACGCTGAAAGCTCGTCGGACAAAGCTATTTTGTTTATGAAAAGGTATTACGTAACGGACTGAGGTACATGGTAGTGTCTCCAGCTGAAATAGCTCAGTATGACGCTAACCTGCGAAGACTGTGGAGAGTACTCCTGCAAAGTGAAGTTGTGCCAAGGTGACATGCATCTCTGCCAGTGTTGTAACAAGAAACGCTTTGGTGGTAGTAACAGCAGCAAAGCTGGTGGTGCAAATACACGAACAACAAACGATGGCGTGGTAATTAACGAACTTTTATGTTTTATTACGAACAAAATTGATATTCTTACAACTGACATTCTGGTGAAGCTGTGTTGCGACCATTTCAGTGATAGTGAAGTGGAGTCTGCTAAGAGAATCCTGTTTGAACTATGCTGCAATGATCCTGGAAGATTGATAAAACGACAGGGACAAAATAAACGTCATAATAATATGTTAGACATGGTTAAATTGGTTCACGAAATCGATGACGAAGACCTCCCGTGCTTCGCTGCCAAAGATTTGTCTAGGTTGCCTGCAATAGATACCACTCATGTTGATGTCAGTATTCTGACGCAACTGAGAGACACTACATTACGCTCTGAGATGTCTAATTTAGCGAGTGAAGTTCAATTGATACGCCAAGAAATGTGTGATATGAAAAGTGCCGTTGTAAATTTTCAGAAAGGCGAGGTTTCAGGTGCCATGCTTCAACAGGTGGAGAATTCCGAAGCCCCAATTGCAGCTGTGGAAAAACCGCCGAATTCTCATTGTTCCTTAGACAAAGATCTTCAGACGCATAGAATTTCGTATGCCGGTGTGGTCCAATCGCATGTGTCTGGCGTTGATATTCCAAAAACCCGCCACCCTGAACAGCATCCCCAGATACAACCAAAGAATCGTGAGGCAGAATTTACGTTGGTTTCTCGCCGACCTAGACGTCGCCCTCAGCCTGTTATTGGGACAGCGAAACTTGATGAGGGTGCCGCCATCAAGTCCGTTCGCCCAAACCCAAGTTCTTCGTTACAAGGTTTGCGCCAAATACGACCCCGAATGACGTCATCCGCTACATCAACGGCCGTTGCCAAGTCGACATTAAATGTGAACAGCTGAAGACGAAGTTTGATACCTACTCGTCATTCCTTGTTGAAACCACGCGCGAGTCAGCTGTCAAAGTACGTAATCCTGCGATTTGGCCCGATGGTATACTCATCCGCAGATTCTATTAACTTTTTTAGTTCATGACTTTACGTCTTATCTCTTATAACTGTCGCGGTTTAAAATCATCCATCCACTATAAGAAGCTGCTTAACTCAGTTTCAAACTGCAATGACAAGCATTTTGTGTTGTCGTCATTGAAAGAAATTGATTTTCACAAAGATATGGTGGTTACTGTAGACGAAATTACTCGTTGTGTTAAAATGCTTGAAAAGGGAAAAGCAAGTGGTAAAGACGGCATTGCCGCAGAGCATTTGATTTATGCTAGCTCAATTTTATACATTCTTTTGACTTTGTGTTTTACCTGTTTCTTTATACATGGTTATTCACCCGACACATTTATGTATGCTACGATATGCCCTATTGTGAAAGATAAGTCAAAAGATCTTACATCCGTTGACAACTATAGGCCCATTGCAATTGTAACAGCTATTTCGAAGACTTTGGAATTATGTATCTTACACAGGATTGATTCATTTATAGAAACTAGTGCTCTTCAATTCGGCTTTAAAAGCAAACATTCTACTGACATGTTTATTTATTTATTTATTTATTTATAATATTCATCCACAGCGGACACGATACGTGTACCGACATAGGATAGGATGACTGAAACAGGTGCGAACCACCTATACAAAGCCAGTCACCCTAATCAAATGAAATATGTACAAATGAAAAAAGCAAACAACAATAACATACAGGAGATAAAAAATGAAGAAAGTCTAAAACAAATCAAATAAAATCTACATAGGTCTACACCTGCTACACAGACAACGAGAAATCCACGTACAAGTGTTGTCTGGATCAAAACAGTTATAAAATTTATCCCAATACCATTTCGTCAATGTTACTCTAAATGTACAAAGTGAAGCATTGGTTCTAATTGTAGCCGGTAAATTGTTCCAGAGAATGACAATTCTATTAAAGAGAAGGTGTTGGAAAGTGACAGTTTTACAATGGTTTCTATCCAGTGCATTTGTATCAGCACTAGAACGTGTATTAATTTTAGATGAGCGAGTTTTGACATACTTATGAACATTTAAAGAGTATTTCCCAGTAGTGCATTTATAAAAGAAAATCAGATCAAGAATCTCCCTGCGAAATGACAACGGTAAAAGGTTTACAACAACTAATCTTTGCTTATAATCAATGTCAGTGGGATAATTAAGAATATACCTTGTTGCTGCTCTTTGGCTTTTTTCAATTTTTACTAAGTTGCGCTTAGACTGGGCTGCCCAAACGACACTTCCGTACTCCAGATGACTACGCATTAGTGAACAGTAAAGAGCTTTAAGTGTTTTAGAGTCACATTTGTAGCCACAAGTGCGCTTGATCATGCCAAGCAATCTATGAGATTTCATGCAAATACGATCAATGTGAGTATTCCAATTCAAGTCGAAAGTGAGATCAACACCTAAATCACAGTATTTTTTAACTGATGCTAAGTCATTACCATTCATGATATAATCAAAATATCAGAATTTTTTACAACGTGTAAAGTGGAGGACATTGCACTTTCCTGTATTAAAAGTCATACCCATTTGACACTCCAGCTAAAAAGAGAATGAATATTTCTCTGTTAAGCTTCACAATCTTGTGAATTTTTTATCACACGAAAACACTTGGAGTCATCGGCAAAGAGAGCTAAGGTAGTCTTAGGAGATACACAGACGGGCATATCATTGACATATAATAAAAATAAAAAAGGACCCAAAATGGATCCCTGGGGAACTCCTGAAGGAACAGGCAACCAATCTGAGCATTCACCTTCAACTACCGCTCTCTGTCTTCGATGTGACAAATAATTAGAGAACCAATTATGCAGCATACCATTAAAACCAAAAGAATGCAACTTATTTAATAATTTGTCATGAGGTACTTTGTCAAATGCCTTTGAGAAGTCCAGATAAAGCATATCCACCTGTCCTCCTTTATCTAAGACTTCTCCGATGTCATGAACAATTTGTACAAGTTGGGTACTACATGACTTCCCCTTGCAGAAACCATGTTGTAAACTATATATCTTTTCAGATAAGATTGGATAAACTCTATTGAATAAACACCTTGTGTATCTTTGTGCTTAAGGAAATTGTTGATTTTTATAAAAGGCAAAATTCGCCAGTTTTTCTGTGTTTCATGGATGCCACGAAAGCATTTGATAGGGTCAACCAATGGACTTTGTTTAGAAAATTGATCAGTCGCAACATTCCATTGTTTATTATTCGTATTTTGCAGTACTGGTATAGTAATCAGCTGTTTTACGTCCACTGGGCATCAGCTGATTCCAATCCTTTTCAAGTTTCTAATGGCGTACGACAAGGAAGTATTCTCTCACCAAAACTTTTTGCTATTTATGTAGACCAGTTAAGTAGTAAGCTACAGTCTGCTGGCGTAGGATGTTATTTAGCGAATCATATTATGAATCACTTATTTTATGCTGACGATCTGGCCTTGATTTGTCCATCTGAGAAAGCTTTACGAAATTGATCAACATTTGTGAACACTATGGTAACGAGCATGATATTCTCTTTCATACTGAGAAAACTGAGTGTATGGCTATTTTTCCGAAATCTTGGAAGCAGGATAGGATTCCTCATGTATATTTGTATGGTAATTCTCTTAAATTTGTAAGTTCGAAGAAATATCTTGGCTACATTATGTCCTCCACTGGGATGGACGATGCAGATATGCAAAGACAGCTTCGTAATTTTTATGCGAGAGCCAATTTTATTGTTCGTAACTTTGGCCAGTGCTCTCAGAAAGTAAAATGTGTCCTTTTTAAACGTTTTTTGTATAGTGGTGTATTGTTTGAACGTGTGGTGTAATTTTAGTGCCAAACTAATGTCAAAACTGAGGATAGCTTATAATAATGCCTTGAGGTTGATTTTTGATCTGAAGCGTGACGTCAGTATTAGTCACAATTTTGTGACCAAGAACATCTTTAATTTTGCTTCCCTTCACCGAAGACTGCTGTTCGCATTTTGTAAGCGTCTGTCCGTGAGTGAAAACCCAGTTATCCGTACCTGTGTAGAGTCTGATTCGTATTTTCATTCAGCTTTTTGGAAACATTGTAGAAAGGTTCTTTATTAAGTTTTTTGCTCATTTTAACTTCTGTATATTTTTTTGCTTCTATTATTCTATATTATGGGCATTCATGGCCTGAAATAAAGATTAATAATAATAATTATTATTGTTCGCCCTACGGTTTCGCCTCTCAATTTGACACCGTTGTTCCAATTCAGTTCATATTTGGCATATGGTTAGAACTCATAATTCACATTTTGCTATTTTGTTACCATGGCGACAGGTCACATGACCCAGCGGCAATCTTGCCTTGAAAACTTAAAATTAACCTCATTTGCATAAAAGAAACGAATCAAAATTCCGCGGGGTCATTTTGTAGACCATACAACTATACATTTTTCCTTTAATTGAAGCAAATATTTGACTTTGGGAACAAAAAAAACGACAGTCTTTCAGATGACTGTGTGCAAAATCGGCTTTGTTGTTATATGTTCTGTTGTGGTTTCATTTGAGTAATCCGTTTACTATTCGTGTTGCATCCACAGATCGCCCAGTTGTCGCTGACATTCTCTGATGTATAGACATCAAATCAGGTCCAATAATCGTTATCATTCAAGGTAATATTGAAAATGACAAAGGCAATGGGGTCATCTTGAACCACAAAATAGTGGTGGTACCAGGTGTACGGAATGGGTAAGCGTACCCTGCCAGCTAGCCGCACCCGTCAAGATTGACCCAAAGCGACAAATCCAGTGTTATTTGGTGAATTCATCAAATTACTTTTGTGAGTCAAAATTTGGTATGCTGTCACTTCATCATTTGAGTAACAGACAGGTCATATTTTGATACAACATCTCCGTATCTACCGTAGATTTCACTAATTTACTTTCTGAGAACCCTGCCTCACTAACTTTTGAGCTTATAGGCTGTGTCTAACTCGAAAGTCTTCATATGAATTGCATGCTCTACTGTATCTAAGAAGTTGTGAAATATACACACCATAAGCTGGAGATGATGGTATATTGCTCGACAAAAAGGGAAAGTTTATGATTTCAAAATTGAAATCGTCTCTTTTGTCATACAGCTTAGTATATAGTGTATTTTGTCTAATTTCAAACAATACGTCTAGGTATGAAGCCGAGTCCACACTTGCAGTTGTTTCTTTTATTTCTAAATCATCTGGGTAGATGTGGTGTAGATAATTGGATATACCAGGATTGTTTAAACTGATGAGATCATCGATATATCTGTGGATGTTGTTAAATCGTTTGGCAATCCTCTTACACCCAGATTTCTGAAGTGATTGTATGAACTCTGCTTCATACGAATACAAAAATAAGTCTGCAAGAAGTGGGCCGCAGTTTGTGCCCATGGGAATGCCTATGGTTTGCCTGAATGTCATGCCAGCAAACTTGATAAATATGTTGTCAATAATGAAGTATAGCATTTGAATCATCTCAACATCACTGTATTTGAGTTTGGCATCTCTGTTGTTGGTGAAATAGCCCAAGTTGCGCTTGATGGCAATGTATTCATACCTACAACTATCATTCTTGTAAAAGAAGGTTTTCTTCACGAGAGATGATAGCCTGTCTTTAAGTTTGTTATGTGGGATGGTTTTGTACAACGTTGAAAAATCAAATGTGTGGATTGAATTGTACATGGTTTTGTTATTTTGTAAAATATGTAACAATTCTTTGGAGTTCTTTTTTTTTACATTTGATTGACCCCACTAGTTTCATAAACTTTGTCACAATACCGTACCAAACCAGATTTAATGGTTGATAAAATGATGGTTAAAAGTTGTGACAAGCGTTTTGTTGTAAACTTACTGGAACCAGCTATGAAATGTTGTTTATAAGGATTCTTATGGATCTTAGGAATCCAATATAGATTAGGTAATACCTTGACATCTTGCGCTAACTTGATGCCAAACTAAATCAAAACTGTTGCATGGTTCTGCAATATTTCCTCTTCAGATAAGGTTGAAAGAGAGTATGTTGTGCTACTCTCATCATCTGAGTTAATCTGAAGTTCGTTCTTTAAACATTGAATGTAATATTGCTTGCAAGTAGGACGTTTAGGATATCCTTTCAGAAAGTTCACGCCGCCTGTGGCCATTTTGTGGAGTATAAGCTTATACGTACCTGAAGGGACGGTATACAGTATTTCTACTGTACATATTGCCAGATAATATGCGATGGAGTTTTGCGTTACACGTCGTTCAATCATTTTGATGGAAATGTCGGCCTTTTCTAAAATCAGGGTGACAGACTTTGGAATGCTAACTCTTGTATAACAATGACGTAATTTAATGAGAAGACATTTGTATTTGAGCTCGGCAACATTTTTTGATTTGAGAACTCTCATCATGGCGAATTCACTGAAAGAGTGAGTATTCAACAACTTTTTCCTATGTCCATGTAGCATTGTGCAAAAATAAGCGAGTCCACAGGCCTTTGGCGAATCTATAAATGCGTTTTTCACCAAGCTGAAAGGTTGAAAGATGCGTCCGTCACTTTGGGACGAGCTAGATAAATGCAGTCAAACCCAGCTGGGCATAGAAATTTGCCATAGTATGACTTTGTTCTGGAGACGACTGGCCATGCGGTGGAACTTTGCAACAAAGTTTCCATGTCTGAACTGACGTACTTGAATGACAGGCACAGGAAACGATGGCCAATAAAAACGCATTCTCGTTGCATTTTGATAATAATGTATCAATCACAATGACACGGAAATTATGCCTCCTCCAACAGAAGGGCCACGGTCTATTTTTAGCCCTGGTAGAGTATGTCTCAGTGCTGAAAAGGCATATTGTTGTAATGTTGTCATGACGACTTTTAAAATTTGCATACAACTGTGAGAGTGAAACGGGTTGTTAATAGGTCACAAACTTTTGAGTCCCACTTTTGTCCATTACACCTGTTTCCTTGGGCATTAAAGGTGTGCAAGTATACACATCAAAAGACTAGAAAATTCACTTCATGGGCAGTTGTAAAATAGCTCTTTCTTGTCTGGTTAACGTAAAAAGACACCCCTGATCTAACATATGCATGGGCTACCAGCCAGTGTCACCAGGCTACCAACTTCAGAATATGGTTGCCCAAGTGGACTACCAGGGAAAAAAGTTAATTTAGAGCCCTGGGCAATATTAAACATGAAACATTTAACTTGTAATATTTCCCCTTGTCTTGGCCTGCTGGGTTTAAAAAAAATGTTTAAAGGTATACAGGGACCATGTTCAAATTTAGCCATTGCTACCATGGAAAGGGGAGATCTAGCTAATCATCAGAATCATAGAGTTTATGGGGTCACACCAGGTCACACAAAAAATAATGCACCACTACATGGCCATAATTTTACTTTAGTTAAACAATCAGAAATAATTTGTCTTCATTATTCTTCCAGGAATTAGGCAAAGAAATCAAAATAAATTATTATAAAATGAAGATTATTATACGTCGTTAATTATAAATCCATAAAATAAATAAGTACCGGTGAATTATGTTTGTTTTAAATAAAACAAAAAAAAGTGTGCGCTACTGTTACTGCTTGTGATAAATATAATGGTACATTGGGTGATAATAAGGATTGGGTTCGGACACTAGTAGAATTAATTTCAGCACATAAAATAAATTTGAAGGCATAAACTTAATTCGATAAATGCGTAATAAGTTAGTACAATATTACACTTATTTGGGATGACTGCATGAAACACAATTAAAAATGCTTGAAAAATTATTTCTGGTCTATGTAAAATTAATTCGAACACACTAAAATAACGGAAAACATAATTTTGACCAAAATGGCCCAAATATACATTATCTTTATTATTCTTTCTAGAATGAAGGCAAAGAAATTAAAATTATTATTAATATTATTATAGAACAAATGCTAAAAGTTGTTACTTAGAAATCCATAAAATAAATAACAAACAGTGAATTATGTTTTAACATAGACCCTCTCGTGGGTCTATGATTTTAAATAAAAAAGAAATGGTTACCGAAATGGTGACTATAGCATCATAAAACAAAAATGAACATGGAGTTCATGCTCTTATAAATACACTTAGGAGAGTATTTGCATAATAACTGGGATTACTTTTAATGGACTTTGGAAAAAAATTGAAATTTTCAAACGCAAATAGGTTACTATGGGAACACAGGGCAGTAAAAATGGATATCATATATTGTCTTTCTAATCCGAAATAACCCTTTGGTATAATATTTCTGTTGATTACTGGATTTTTACACTGGATATTTGGTCTTTCTTACCCAAAATATGCCTTTAAAGTAACACATTCTGTTGATTCTTGGATTTTTACTTCTGAATGGTTGCCATGGAAACATCTTACATTAAAATGAGTGTAATTTTTTTGGGTGTGCTAATCAGAAAAATCTTATTATCAATTTTTACATCAATCAATAGTTCTTTATAGGAATTAGGGAAAAAGTAACATTTTCAATCCCAGAATAGTTACCATGGCAACTCAAAACATTAAAATAAGTCTGGTTTTTGTGTTCTCTCACCCGAACTCCCCCCGTTAGATAATTTTCATATCAATCAAAGTAACTTTTCATTGGATATTAGAAAAAATGAAATTTTCAACCCCTAAAATGGTTACCATGGAAACATGGGGCAGTGAAATTGATATCATATTTGGTCTTTTCGACCCAAAATACGTTTATGGTGAAATTTTCACGGAAATTGAACCTATTATTATTCGCGTTATTATTTCTATATAATACTTATATTAATTATTGTTGTTATTATTATTATTATTATTATTATTATTATTATTATTATTATTATTATTATTATTATTATTATTATTATTATTATTATTATTATTAATATTCTGTCGCACTTCACCAACTACCACGCGAACACCGTTGCACCTCTAGACTTCATATTTGGTACACAGGTACAAGTCAGCAAAAGAAAATGTTTCGTCACATGACCATAACAAAAAGTCACGTGACCTTTCAGCCATTTTGATAATAAACTTTAAAATTGAGCTCACTTGCATAAAAAGTGATAAATCAAAATTCTGCTCAAGTCACTTTTTAGACCATATAGTCTTGCTCCTTCATGCAAAATATCAAGGTCACAGCTCTTGCCAATTATGAGACGATTTTTAAAGTATTATTTTTCTGATTTTTCTATGACCTTTGACCTGCCCCATACCTTTGAAGCTAAGCTATGGCAATGGCTTATTCTGGCCTATGTTAAAGTCCAAGACAGCCAGTATCTATTGGACAATGGCCAGTAGGGGACCATATTCCACTCCACAATTTTGGGGATTCCACTTGATCTTTGACCTTTGCATCTTCCTGCATCTAATTCTGAGCAAGCTAATAGAGCTAGAGGTCTGATTTTTGGTATATAGGGATAACTTAGCAATACAATTTTTTTTGACAAAATATCATGAGACCTCGATGACCTTTGACCTTGAATATGAGAAATTGTCGATAACTAAGTAACCAGAAGTACTACAGCCTTCATATTTGGTATGATGGGAGACCTTATGACGATACATCCTGTACCTCATTAATTATGCGCATATCTAATTTTGGGCAACCAAATAGAGCCGGAGGTCTGATTTTTTGTTAATACGGATAACTATAGGATACAATTTTTGGACAAAATGTCAAATGACCTCGATGACCTTTGTTCTAAAATATACATATTTATCCATAATTCAGTAACCACAAGGGCTACACCCTTCATATTTGGTATGGTGGGAGACCTCGTGACGCCACAAACTGTTCCTCATTAATTTTGCACATATCTAATTCTGGGCAAGCAAAGAGAGCTAGAGGTATGATTTTTGTTATAAATTGATAACTATTGGTTACAATTTGTTTAACAAAATGTCACGTGACCTAGATGACCTTTGACCTCAAAAATAAGTTTTTACTAATAAATCAGTAACCAAAAGAGATATATTGTTTATAATTGGTAGGATAGAGACAATAATGCCATATTCTGAACCTTTTCAATTATGCACCTAATTATTTGCCTTACTATAGAGGTTAATATATCATTCGTTTTAATGTTATAACTATGTAACCATTTGCTCATTTTCTCGAAACCCTTCATCGCTGCTTTGCAGCTATATTTATTATTCTTTTTCTTCTTCCGTCCTCTACATGCAACTGCCATGCAAACACTGTTGTACCTAGAGACTTCAAATTTGGTACATAGTTAAAACTCCTCACAAGTAATTTTTTGAATCTTCACCATAACAATTGGTCAGGTGACCTAGCAGCCATATTGAAAATAAATTTTCAAATAAACGTTCATGTGCATAAAAATTAAACAATTTAAATTTTTTTAACAACTTTTGTAGACCATACGCCTAGGCTCCTCCTTCATGCCAAATACCAAAGTCATAGGCACTGCCAATTTTGAAAATAAGATTTTTAAAGTATTATTGTTCCGATTTTTCATTGACCTTTGACCTCCCCTATACCTATGCAGCTAAGCTATGGTAATGGCTTATTCTGGCCTATGTTAAACTCCGAGAATGCCAGGTAGGGGACCAATTGCACTCCACAGTTTTTGGGATACCACTTGAACTTTGACCTTGGCATATTCCTGCAACTCATTTATTATGCACATATCTAATTCTGGGTTTCCCACTGAAGCTATAGGTCTGATTTTTGGTACATACCGCGAACTATGGGAGCAAAGTTTTCAACAAAATGTCACATGACCAGCCACTTTCTATACCTTATTAATTATGCATACACCTAGTTTTGGGCATAAAAATAAGATTGGAGGTCTGATTTTTGGTATATAGGGATAACTTTGAGATACAATTTCTTTAAAAAATATCACATGACCTCGATGACCTCTGAACAAAAATATACATATATATCCATAACTTAGTTACCACAAGTGCCACTCCATTCATATTTGGTATGGTGGGACGACTTATGACGACATATCCTGTACCTCATTAATTATGCACATATCTAATTCTGAGCAATCCAATAAAGCTAGAGGTCTGATTTTTGGTATATAGGTATAACTATGGGATTTCTTTTTAAAAATGTCATGGGACCTCAATGACCTTTGACCTCAAATATACATATTTGTTCATAACTCAGTACGATGGGACACCTTATGACGACACATCCTGTACCTCAATAATCATGCACATATCTAATTCTGATGAAGCCGATAGAGCTAGACGTCTGATTTTTTTATACATAGGGTTAACAATTGGAGACAATGTTTTCTACAAATGGTCACGTGGCTTCGACGACCTTTGACCTCAAATATACATATATGTCCACAACCTTCAGCAGTCGCGACGCAGCTCCGCGATTTGGCGGTTAATTTGAACTGCGCACTTTTTCTGCGCAGGTTGCCAGGATTGCTCATGGCGGATTGAGCTGTACGATCATATAAGTGGTATGAGTTAGGAATCGTTGGAATTATCGAACATCTGTTAATCTGTCTGTCTAGTTCAGGCAGTATGTATTAAAGGAAGACGTTGCCTTTGTGTGGACGATTGCATGATATATGTACATACGACATCGACCTATTTTATATGTCTACGAATGTAATACGTTGATTTCCAGCTACTCGTTACGTACCGATTCTTTTCGAAATTGGCAAAACCGTCCTAGACAGCGATTTACCTAACCATTAACAGAAATGTCTTTTATCATCCTTGTTCTACGAAATTGTGGAATATGGAACCGGTACATCCATTAAGACTTGTAAAATTTTGCAGTAAAACTCTGCCTGTACGGTGACTGGTTTCACCCATAGAGCTGCAGGGCGTGTGGACGGAAATGTTGGTGACAGTTGATTTAGCAGCCAGCGCTCCGTTTTCCATTTTGGCGATTGTTCCTCTTTAGGCCCCTAAATTCCAAAATTTTCTTGCCAGACCGGGTTCGGACCTTATTTCGCACCTACTCGCCATAGGATGTCCCGATGTTTGTTATTTTCGCTGATAAAACTCGTATTTCGATTGACATGTGGTACACCCGCCGTGTTCAGCTGTGTTGCCACGTCCATGCTTAATATCGTCTTTTTTATGAGCCACAAAGGTGAAAAAATCTTGTAATTGTTAGATTCAGATCATAAAGCAGATCATAAAGCAGCACGATTTCAAAAATAGTGTGCGACCTTCATCTGAGTTTGTTCAGCACAAATCCGAAGTAAGGTAAGATTTGATCTTGTGATCATTGAGGGCGCTTCTAGGCTGCATCGGTAGGTGAACTGAGTGCGGGAACTGTTTTGACGAATTGGCATAGCCGTCCTAGAAAAAGAATGCGGCAAGGAAGTGGATTATTTGGTCAAAACATAATCTGTCATGGGTTCAGTGCATTTTCGACTCTGGACACAAACGTTTTACTGCTTTTTACGGTCGATGAATAGATTATATCGCATCGATACGATCGCGAGTTGTCTCCCATGCCTGCCGATTTTGGGGGGTTCTTGATGAGGTAATCATTGATTTGACCAATGTAGTTATTTATAATGTTCTGTCTTCGGATTTTGTTGATTTAGAACACGAAATGAAATCATTTAAGGTGAAAAATTCCACGACAAACGAGGACATGTTGAGTGCGAAAATGGCCGCCATATATTTGAATTTAATGTATGCAGACCCCCCACGAACGGCAAATGGATTCTATTGTTCTCGCGGAGCTGCGTCGCGACTGTCAGTAACCACAAGTGCTACATCCTTCATATTTGCTATGATGGGAGACCTTATGACGATACATCCTTTACCTTCCAGGGCAAGCCAATGGAGCTTTAGATCTGATTTTTGGCGTATAGGGATAACCATGGAATATTTTTTTTGACAAAATATCACGTGACCTTGATGACCTTGGGCCTCAAATATACATATATGTCTATAACTCAGTAACCAAAAGGGCTACAGCCTTCATATTTGGTAAGATTGGACACCTTATGACGGAATATCCTTGACTTTATTAATTATGCACATATCTAATTTCTTGCAAGCCAATGGAGCTGGAGGTCTGATTTTTGGTTGATATTGATAACTATGACATTCAATTCTTTTAACAAAATGGAAAATCACCTTGATGACCTTTGACTTCGATTTAACAAATACTACCATAGCCCTCCCTCTTATTGCATATACATTTCTCTATTGCCTCTGTTGACCAAAATGTCTCGAAAACCCGGTCATTGCTGCTTTGCAGAATTATTTATTATTATTATTATTTATTGCTAGTGTTGCCTTTCTTAGTTTTTCTTGTCCGACATTTAACTTCGTTCGCATTTCACATGACTTTTGGAAACAAAATTTGTACATTTTTGTCTTTATTTACTTTTCTAACGGGAGATTGGTAGTACTGCAGCGGCATACCTGACGGCTACTGCCTGTATATGACCATTGAAATTGTCGTACTTTAGGTACGGAAGATAGTCAGCTGTTTATTAGGCACTTTCACACGCTGCCCCCTTTGAGTCAGTCAATTTCACGGACCTTAGGTACAGCAGATTGTCAATCCTTTTTGCGTGTAAAACTTTCACTTACTGCCCGCTGACGGTCATTCCGATCTCCATTCTTTGGTATGGAAAATGACCACCCTTTTCCGGGCACACTTGTGGTCTGCTACGCGCTGACAGCGATTCTAATCAAGGCGCTTCTTATACGGGAAATTTTCAATCTCTTTCACGGCATACCTGGCTCTGGCAGCCGATTCAGTTCAATTACAATCGTCGCACTTTAAGTACGTGTAATTTGTTGCAATTGAATGAGTGCACCTGTCGTCCAATCGCCGCCATCTGACATTCAAATAACCATACTTGGGGTACTGAAGTTTGTCAATGTTTTACCGCACAATAAGTCCCGACGCTGACATCTTTATTCACGCTCATATCAACGGTAAATTGTCTATTCTTTATCGGATATTCCTGTCACCGATTTCCGCCGTCCGACTTTCTTGTCAAAGCCAATTTTAGTGGGCAGCATTGGCAAACCTTACTGAGCATATTGGTCGCCTAACTCCTTATGTCGACAACATCCGTTCTGTCATGACTTTGTTTGACCACTCAGGAGCAATAGGAGACTTTATAAAGCTTCTATCAGCTCTTCCGTTTACTGTCCGGGGAGAATATTAAAATCCCCGTAGAACCGTTCCACTCCAACACATCACTACGCATTTACCCAATTACATTATACTGACTCATTGAATTTGTTTAAAAAGGAAACAAATGTAAATTCATGTTTGCCAGGTATAGATAGTTCCATCTGCGGTAAATGTAGACGCAGAATAAAATGTGTACATTATTGTCTTTATTTACTTTTCTGACGGGAGATTGGTAGTACTGCAGCGGCATACTTGATGGCTTATGCCTGTATATGACCATTGAAATTGTCGTACTTTAGGTACGGAAGATAGTCAGCTGTTTATTGGGCACTTGTCACAAGCTTCCCGCTCGGAGTCTGTCAATTTCACGAACCTTAGGTACGGCAAATTGTCAATCCTTTTTGCGGGTAAAACTTTCACTAACTGCCCGCTGACGGTCATTCCGATCCACATTCTTGGGTATGGAAAATGACTACCCTTTTCGGAACACACTTGATGTCTGATGCGGGTTGACAGCGATTGAAATCAAGGCGCTTCTTATACGGGAAATTTTCAATCTCTTTCACGGCATACCTATCCCCGGCAGCCCATTCAGTGCAATTACAATCGTCGCACTCTAAATACGTGTAATATGTGGCCCTTGAGTTAGTGCACCTATCGTCCGATCGCCACCCTCTGACATTCAAATAACCGTACTTTAGGTACCGAAGTATGTCATTATTATACCGCACAACAAGCTACCCTGGTCCTGCCGCTGACATCTTTATTCACGCTCATATGAACGGAAAATTGTCTATTCTTTATCGGATACATTTGTCACCGATTCCCGCCGTCCGACTTACTAGTCAAAGCCTATTTTAGTGGTCAGCATTTGCAAACCTTACCGAGGATATTGGTCGCCAAATGGAAGTCAAATGTCATTGAGGTCACATGACATTTTTTTAAAGAAATTCAATCCCATAGTTATACCTATATACCAAAAATCAGACCTCTAGCTTTATTGGCTTGCTCAGAATTAGATATGTGCATAATTAATGAGGTAGAGGATATGTCGTTATAAGTCGTCCCACCATACCAAATATGAAGGGTGTGGCACTTGTGGTTGTTAAGTTATGGATGTATATATGGATATATATATGTACCAAAAATCAGACCTATAGCTTCAGTGGGAAACCCAGAATTAAATATGTGCATAATAAATGAGTTGCAGGAATATGCCAAGGTCAAAGGTCGACTGGTATCCCAAAAACTGTGGAGTGCAATTGGTCCACTACTTGTCATTGTCGAATAGACGCTAGCATTCTCGGACTTTAACATAGGCCAGAATAAGCCATTGCCATAGCTTAGCTGCAAAGGTATAGGGGAGGTCAAAGGTCAATGAAAAATCAGAAAAATAATACTTTAAAAATCTTTTTCTCAAAATTGGCAGTGCCTATGACCTTGATATTTGGCATGAAGGAGCCTAGGCCTATGGTCTACAAAAGTTATTGAAAGAATTTCAATTGATTAATTTTTATGCAAATGAAAGTTTATTTGAAAGCTTATTTTCAATATGGCTGCAAGGTCAGCTGACCTTATGGTAAAGAATCAAAAAATTACTTTTGAGGAGTTTTACCTATGTGCCAAGTTTGAAGTGTCTAGGTACAACAGTGTTCGCATGGCAGTTGCATGTAGAGGACGGAAGAAGAAAAAGAATAATAAATATAGCTGCAAAGCAGCGATGAAGGGTTTCGAGAAAATGAGCAAATGGTTACATAGTTATAACATAAAGAATGATATATTAACCTGTATTGTAAAGCAAATAATTAGGTGCATAATTGATAAGGTTCAGAATATGGCATCATATTGCCTCTATCCTACCAAGTATAAAAAATATATCTCTTTTAGTTACTGATTTATTGGTAAAAACTTATTTTTGAGGTCAAAGGTCATCTAGGTCAAATGACATTTTGTCAAAAAAATTGTATATAATAGTTATCCATATATAACAAAAATCATACCTCTAGCTCTCTTTGCTTGCCCAGAATAAGATATGTGCATAATTAATGAGGAACAGTTTGTGGCGGCATGAGGTCTCTCACCATACCAAATATGAAGGGTGTAGCCCTCGTGGTCACTGAATTATGGACAAATATGTATATTTGAGGTCAAAGATCAATCAAGGTCATGTGACATCTTGACAAAAAATTGTGTCCAATAGTAATCCCTATATACCTAAAATCCTACCTCCAGCTCTTTTTGCTTGCCCAAAATTAGAAATGCGCATAATTAATGAGGTAAAGGATGTGTTATCATTAGGTGTCCTATCATACTAGCTCTTGTGGTTACTCAGTAATGGACAATATGTATATTTGAGGTCAAAGGTCATGGAGGTCATGTGACATTTTGTCAAAAAAATTGTATCAAATAGTCATCCCTATATACCAAAAATCAGACCTCCAGCTCTATTTGCTTGCCGTGAATTAGATATGTGCATTATAAAGAAGGCAAAATATAGTTGGTCATGTGACATTTTGTCAAAAAAAGGATAGTTTGCATCCCCAAAGTTTAAGTGTGAAATATGGTCCCCCATGAGGTCACATGACATTTTGACAAAAAAATTGTATTGCTAAGCTATCCCTATAAACCAAAAATCAGACCTCTAGCTCGATCGGCTGGCTCAGAATAAGACATGTGCATAATTAATAAGGTAAAGGATGTGGTGTCATAAAGTCTCCCATCATACCAAATATGAAGGATGTAGCACTTGTGGTTACTGACTTATGGACATATACGTATATTCAAGGTCAAAGGTCATCGAAGTCACATGATATTTTGTCAAAAAAAATTGTATTGCTAAGTTATGCCTATATACCAAAAATCAGACCTCTAGCTCTATTAGCTGGGTCAGAATTAGATATGCGCATAATTAATAAGGTACAGGATGTGATGTCATAAGGTCTCCCACCATACCAAATATGAAGGTTGTAGCACTTGTGGTTACTTAGTTATGGACATATACGTATATTCAACGTCAAAGGTCATGGAGGTCACATGACATTTTGTCAAAAAAATTGTATTGCTAAGTTATCCACATATACCAAAAACCAGACCTCCAGCTCTATTGGCTTGCCTAGAACTAAATATGTGCATAATAAATAAGGCAAAATATAGTTGGTCATGTGACATCTTGTCAAAAAAGGACAGTTTGCATCCCCAAAATTTTGGTGTGAAATGTGGTCCCCCACTGGTCAATGTTCAATAGACACTGGCCAGTTAGGACTATTACGTAGGCCAGAATAAGCCTTTGCTATAGCATAGCTGCATAGGTATTGGGAAGGTCAAAGGTCACAGAAAAATCAGAAAAAATAATACTTTAAAAATCTTATTCTTAAAATCGGCAAGACCTGTGACCTTGAGTTTTGGCATAAAGGAGCATGGCTATATGGTTTACAAAATGACCTGGCGGAATTTTGATAGATGAATATTTATGCAAATGAGAGGCATTTAAAAGTTTAAATTTAAGATTGACGGCAGGTCAATTGACCTGTTGCCATGGTAACGAAATAAAAAAAGATATTGTCTTTGAGTTTTACCAATCTGCCAAATTAGAAGTCATTTGGTATAACGGTGTTCAAATGGCAAGCATGAAAAGGTGGCGGAACAATAATAATAATAATAAAAAACATAACGATTACAAGAGTGTTTCGAGACGAAAGTCTCGAAACCCTAAATATAGCTGCAAAGCAGCAATGAAGGGTTTCGAGAAAATAAGCAAATGGTTACATAGTTATAATATTATAAAAAATAAGATATTATCATGTATTGTTATTGTTCAGAATATGGTATCATATTGTCTCTATCCTAACATGTATAAACAATATATCTCTTATTGCTACTGATTTATTGGCAAAACGTATTTTTTAGGTAAAAATCATCGAGGTCACATGACATTTTGTCAAAAACATTGTATTGCTAAGTTATGCCTATATACCAAAAATCAGACCTCTAGCTCTATTAGCTGGGTCAGAACCTATGTGCCAAATTGGTAACGGTGTTCGAATGGTAAGCATGTGGAGGTGGCGGAACAATGATAATAATAATAATAAAGATAACGATTAGATAAGCTAATAAATATAGCTACATGCAGCGATGACCGGGTTTTGACACATGTGGCAGCATTAGAGAAAAAGAAGAATTAGATTTGCACCTGCCTAATAAGTCATGGGCACATTTGTTAAAATAGTTCTAAAAGTCATCCTTTGAACCTGACATTTTAGCAAAAAATTTCTATCAAATACTTATGCCAGTATACCAAAGATCAGACGTCTAGCTCTAGTGGCCAGCCAAAAAATACATATTGCATTATAAATGAGGTACAATATGTGACATTTTAAGATCTAATATCCTATTAATTTTGAAAGGTGAAACATATCCTGATATACAAAAAATCAGATCTCTAGCACTATTGGCTGGCTCAAAATAAGATATGCACATAATTGATGAGGTATATGTTGTGGTGTCATAAGGTGTCCCATCATAACAAATATAACGGCTTTAGCACATGTGGTTACTGAGTTGTGGACATATACGTATATTCAAGGTCAAAGGTCATCGAGGTCACATGACATTTTGTCAAAAAAGTTGTAATACTAAGCTATCCCTATATACCAAAAATCAGACCTCTAGCTCTATTAAGCTGGCTCAAAATTAGATATGCGCATAATTAATGAGATTCAGGATGTGGTGTCATAAGGTCTCCCATCATACCATATATGAAGGGTGTAGCACTTTTGGTTAGTTAGTTGTGGATATATACGTATATTGAAGGTCAAAGATCATCGAGGTCACATGACTATTTGTCAAAAAAATTGTATTGGTAAGTTATCCCTATAGACCAAAAATCAGACCTCTAGCTCTATAAGCTGGCTCAGAATTAGATATGCGCATAATTAATGAGGTACAGGATGTGGTGTCATAAGGTCTCCCATCATACCATATATGAAGCGTGTAGCACTTGTGGTTACTTATTTATGGACAATTAAGGTGAAAAGATCATCGAAGCCACATGACATCTTGTAAACAAAACTGTAATGCAAAGCTACACATGACACATGCCACATGTCACATGACATTTTGTCAAAAAAATTGTATTACTAAGTTATCCCTATATTCCAAAAATCAGACCCTAACCGCCAATGCTCATGCCTATCTCGGGTAAGTTAGGCATTTAGTCGTCACCTCTCTCCATGACAGCTAATATCTATGCAAGTTAGGCATTAAGCTTCGACATATCCATAAAAAGCGACAGTAACATTATCTAGGTAAGTTAGGCATTAATCCTCACCATAGACTGGAAGATCAGTCGAAGAGAGGAGCGCAGGGAACGTCTTCTAAATTTTCTAAATATTGGACAAGGATTTAATTATTCTAAGATAGAAACCTAAAGGTCGAGAAAACTAGCTAATCTAATCTTTAATCAATGTGAACACCAAAAGGGATTCAACTGTTAATTTCTTTCCCAGTCAGCTCGATCGCTTCTTTCTCTCGGATCTTTTTCCATACGCCCTCAACGGACTTCCAAGTGATTTTGCTTCAAGAAATTGAGAGTGGGATGTCAAACATTCAATAGTTCAAACAAAGCTTGAAAACGCCGTGGATTTTAGAGGTCATTTCTAAATATTGAACGACAATTAAATTATTCAAAAACAGAACCCTAGTAAAACATATTACTGTCGTTAAATTCTATCAGTCAACACCTATCTAACTTACCAACATCTACATAGTTCCTATCTACCCAACTGTCCTTACCCTAACAAAAAGGCTAACCCTAACCCTAACCGCTGTCTTGTACAAATCGCTCATCACAGTTCCCACTCAATAAAGGCTTGTATTGTACAAATCGCTCAATTGGAGTTTTCCTTGCACAAAACACTCAATTAGATTTTGTTATGTACAAGTCGCTCAATCAGCTTATGTTTTGATACAAACCACTCAATTAGATTCTGTTTTGTACAAATCACTCAAAATGGCAACAAATTGCAAACAAACTCCAATTGAGCGATTTGTACAACACAATTGAGTGATTTGAGCAAGACTGTCAAATTCAACCATTTTTACAAGACAAACTCTCATTGAGTGATTTGTAAAAGACTAAATCCAATTCAATGATTTGTGCTGGAAAAACTCCACAATTCCAATTGAATGATTTATACAAGACTAACTCGAATTCAGCAATTTCTACAAGAAAAACTCTTATTGAGTGCTTTTTACAAGACAAACCCTAATCGGGTGATTTGTACAAGACAAACTCTAATTGAGTGATTTGTGCAAGAATAACTCCTATTTAGCGATTTGTACAAGACAAACTCCAATTGAGCGATTTATGCAAAACTAACTCGAATTCAGCAATTTCTACAAGAAAAACTCTTATTGAGTGCTTTTTACAAGACAAACCCTAATAGGTGATTTGTACAAGACAAACTCTAATTGAGTGATTTATGCAAGAAAAGCTCCAATTGAGCGATTAAAACAAGACAAATTCCAATTAAGTGATTTATACAAGACTAACTCAAATTCAGCAATTTTTACAAGACAAACTTTAACTGAGCGATTTGTACAAGACAAACTCTAATTGAGTGTTTTGTGCAAGAAAAACTCCAATTGAGCGATTTGTACAAGACAAACTCCAATTGAGTAATTTATGCAAGACTAACGCAAATTCAGCAGCTTCTACAAGACAAACACCAGTTGAGTGATTTATTCAAGACTAACTCAAGTTCATCAATTTTTATGATAAAAACTCCAATTGAGTGATTTTTGCAAGAAACACTCCGATTGAGTTATTAGTACAACAGAAACTCCTTTTGGGTGATTTGTACAAAACAGAATCTAAATGTATGGTTTTGTATCAAAACAAAAGCTGATCGAGTGATTTGTACAAAACAAACTCTGAGTAATTTAAGCAAGACTAAATGAAATTCAGCAATTTTTACAAGACAAACTCTAATTGAGTGATTTGTTCAAGACTGACTCCAATTGAGTGATTCGTGCAGGAAAAACACCAATTGAGCGATTTGTACAAGACAAATTCTAATTGAATGATTTATGCAAGAAAAACTCCAATAGAGCGATTTGTACAAGACAAACTTTAATTGAGTGATTTATGCAAGAAAAAATCCAATTGAGCAATTTGTACAAGACAAACTCTAATTGAGTGATTCGTCAAGGAAAAACTCCAATTGAGCGATTTGTACGAGACAAACTCCAATTGAGTGATTTATGCAAGACTAATTCAAATTCAGCATTTTTTACAAGACAAACTCAAATTGAGTGATTTGTACAATAAACACTCCAAATATATTTTTACGAGAAAAACTGCAAAGAGTGATTTCTGCAAGAGACACTCCGATTGAGTTATTTGTACAACAGAAACTCCGTTTGAGTGATTTGTACAATACAGAATCTAATTGAGTAATTTATGCAAGACTAAATGAAATTCAGCAATTTTTACAAGACAAACTCGAATTGAGTGATTTGTACAAGACTAACTCCAATAAAACGATTTGTGCAGCAAAAACTCCAATTGAGCGATTTGTACAAGACAAACTCCAATTGAGTGATTTATGCAAGACTAACTTAAATTCAGCAATTTTTACAAGACAAAGTCTAATTAAGTGATTTGTACAAAACAGAATCTTATTGCCTGAATTGTATCAAAACAAAAGCTGATTGAGCGATTTGTACAAAACAAACTCTAATTGAGTGATTTATGCAAAAAGAACTCGAATTGAGCGATTTGTACAACATAAACCCTAATTGAGCGATTTGTGCATGAAAAACTCCAATGAAAAACTGCAAAGAGTGATTTCTGCAAGAGACACTCCGATTGAGTTATTTGTACAACGGAAACTCCGTTTGAGTGATTTGTACATACAGAATCTAATTGAGTAATTTATACAAGACTAAATGAATTCAGCAATTTTTACAAGACAAACTCTAATTGAGTGATTTGTTCAAGACTAACTCCAATTGAGTGATTCGTGCAAGAAAAACTCCAATTGAGCGATTTGTACAAGACAAACTCATATTGAGTGATTTGTGCTAGAAAAACTCCAATTGAGCGATTTGTACAAGACAAACTCATATTGAGTGATTTGTGCTAGAAAAACTCCAATTGAGTGATTTATGCAAGACTAACTCAAATTCAGCAATTTTTACAAGACAAAGTCTAATTGAGTGATTTTTACAAAATAGAATCTATTTGACTTGTTTGTATCAAAAAAAAAGCTGATTGAGCGATTTGAACAAAACAAACTCTAATTGAGTGATTTATGCAAGAAGAACTTGAATTGATCGATTTGTGCAAGAAAAACTCCAATTAGCGATTTGTATAAGACAAACTCCAATTGAGTGATTTATGCAAGAATAAGTTATATTCAGTTATATTATACAAGACTAAATGAAATTCAGCAATTTTTACAAGACAAACTCTAATTGAGTGATTTGTTCAAGACTAACTCCAATTGAGTGATTCGTGCAAGAAAAACTCCAATTGAGCGATTTGTGCAAGACAAACTCATATTGAGTGATTTGTGCAAGAAAACTCCAATTGAGCGATTTGTACAAGACAAACTCATATTGAGTGATTTGTGCTAGAAAAACTCCAATTGAGTGATTTATGCAAGACTAACTCAAATTCAGCAATTTTTACAAGACAAAGTCTAATTGAGTGATTTTTACAAAATAGAATCTATTTGACTTGTTTGTATCAAAAAAAAAGCTGATTGAGCGATTTGAACAAAACAAACTCTAATTGAGTGATTTATGCAAGAAGAACTTGAATTGATCGATTTGTGCAAGAAAAACTCCAATTAGCGATTTGTATAAGACAAACTCCAATTGAGTGATTTATGCAAAATAAGTTATATTCAGTTATATTATACAAGACTAAATGAAATTCAGCAATTTTACAAGACAAACTCTAATTGAGTGATTTGTTAAAGACTAACTCCAATTGAGTGATTCGTGCAAGACAAACTCCAATTGAGTGATTCGTGCAAGAAAAACACTAATTGAGCGAATCGTTCAAGACAAACTCCAATTGAGTGATTTATGCAAGACTAACTCAAATTCAGCAATTTCTACAAGACAAAGTCTAATTGAGTGATTTTTACAAAATAAAATCTATTTGACTTGTTTGAATCAAAACATAAGCTGATCGAGCGATTTGTACAAAACAGACTCTAATTGAGTGATTTATGCAAGAAGAAATTGAATTGATCGATTTGTGCAAGAAAAACTCCAATGAGCGATTTGTATAAGACAAACTCCAATTGAGTGATTTATGCAAGAATAAGTTAAATTCAGCAATTTTTAAAAGATAAACTCCTGTTGACTAACTCAAATTCATCAATTTTTACGAAAAAAACTCCCATTGAGTGATTTTTGCAAGAGAATTATGATTGAGTACAACAGAAACTCCTTTTGGGTGATTTGCACAAAACAGAATCTAATTGAGTGGTTTGTATCAAAACAAAAGCTGATTTACTCCAATTGAATGATTAGTGCAAGAGACACTCCAATTGAGTTATTTGTACAACAGAAGCTCCTTTTGAGTGATTTGTACAAAACAGAATCTAATCGAGTGGTTTGTATCGAATCAAAGCTAATCGAGCGATTTGTACAAAACAAAATGTAATTGAGTGATTTGTGCAAGAAAAACTCCAATTGAGCGATTTGTACAAGACAAACTCTAATTGTGTGATTTATGCAAGACTAACTGAAATTCAGAAATTTTTTCGAGGCAAACTCTTATTGAGTGATTTTTGCAAGAGACATCCGATTGAATTATTTGTCCACTGCTTTCGTGCGATTGATTCAAAACATTGTCTAATTAAGTGGTGTGTACAAGACAAACTCCAATTGAGTTATTTTGTTCAAGGCACACTCTAATTGAGCATTTTCTACAAATCTAAATCCAATAAGTTGAATTGAAACTAAATTTGACTGGTTTGTGTAAAAAACTCCAATTGAGTGATTTGTTCGAGAGTAACTCCAATTGAGTGATTTGTGCAGGAAAAACTCCAAATTGATAGATTTGTACAAAACTAAGACAAATTGAGTGATTTGTACAAGACTAACTCTAATTGAGTGATTTGTGCATAAAAACTCAATGAAATTCAGGAATTTTTACAAGAAAAAATCTAAAATAGGAGATTTTTGCAAGAGACACTCCGATTGAGTTATTTATACAACAGAAACTCCTTTTTTAGTGATTTGTACAAAGGAGAATCTAATAGAGCGGTTTGTATCACAACAAAAGCTAATTGACCGATTTGTATAAAACAAACTCCAATTGAGTAATTTATGCAAGAAAAACTCCAATTGAGCGATTTGTACAAGACTTACTCCGATTGAGTGATTTATGCAACAGAAACTCCTTTTGAGTGATTTGTACAAAACAGAATCTAATTGAGTGGTTTGTATGAAAACAAAAGCTGATCGAGCTATTTGTACAAACAAACTGTAATTGAGTGATTTGTGCAAGAAAAACTCAAATTCATCAATTTTTACGAAAAAAACTCCAATTGAGTGATTTTTGCAAGAGACACTCCGATTGAGTACAACAGATATTCCTTTGGGTGATTTGTACAAAACAGGATCTAATTAAGTGGTTTGTACTAAAACATAAGATGTTTGAGCGACTTGTACTAACTAAGTGATTTGTGCAAGAAAAACTTAAATTGTGCGATTTGTACAAGACAAACTCCAATTGAGTGATTTGTGCAGGAAAAACTCCAAATTGATAGATTCGTACAAGACTAACTCCCATTGAGTGATTTATGCTAGACTAACGCTAATTCATCAATTTATACGAAAGAAACTCCAATTGAGTGATTTTTTCAAGAGACACTCCGATTTAGTTATTTGAACAATAAAAACTCCTTTTGGGTTTTTGTACAAAACAGAATCTAATTGAGTGGCTTGTATTGAAACAAAAGCTGATCGAGCGATTGGTAAAACAAACTCCAATTGAGTGATTTGTGCAGGAAAAACTCCAAATTGATAAATTCGTACAAGACTAACTCCAATTGAGTGATTTATGCAAGACTAACTCAAATGCAGCAATTTCTACACGACAAACCCTAATTGAGTGATTTGTACAAGACTTACTGTAATGGATTTGTGCATAAAAACTCCAATTGAGCGACTTGCAGAAGATAAACTCAAATTGAGTGAAATTGAGTGACTAACTCAAATTCATCAATTTTTACGATAAAAACTCCAATTGAGTGATTTTTACAATTTCTCTCTGATTGAGTTATTTTTATAAAGAGAAACTCCTTTTGAGTTATTTGTGGTTTGTATCAAAACAAAAGCCGATAGAGCTATTTGTACAAAACAAACTTAATTGTGTGATTTGTGCAAGAAAAACTCCAATTGAGCGATTTGTACAAGACAAACTCTTTGTGATTTATGCTAGACCAACGCAAATTCATCTATTTCTACGAAAAAAACTCCAATTGAGTGATTTTTTCAAAAGACACTCCGATTGATTATTTGAACAATAAAAACTCCTTTTGGGTTTTTTGTACAAAACAGAATCTAATTGAGTGGTTTGTATCAAAACAAAAGCTGATCGAGCGATTGCTACAAGACAAAGTCTTATTGAGCGATTTGTGCGAGACAAAGTCTAATTGAGTGATTTATGCAAGAAAAACCTCCAATTAAGCAATTTGTTCAAGACAAACTCAAATTGAATGATTTATGCAAGACTAACTCATATTCAACAATTTTTACAAGACAAACCCTAATTGAGTGATTTGTACGAGACAAACGCAAAACTAACTCAAATACATCAATTTTTACAAAAAACTTATCGAGTGATTTTTGCAAGAGACACTCCGATTGAGTTATTTGTACAACAGAAACTCCTTTTGAGTGATTTTTACAAAACAGAATCTAATCGAGTGGTTTGTATAAAAACAAAAGCTGATCGAGCTATTTGTACAAAACAAACTCCAATTGAGCGATTTGTACAAGACAAACTCTAATTAAGTGATTTGTTCAAGACTTACTCCGATTGAGTGATTTCTACAAAACAGAAACTAATTGAGTGATTTGTATCCAAACAAAAGCTGATCGAGCTATTTGTACAAAACAAACTGTAATTGAGTGATTTGTGCAAGAAAAACTCCAATTGAGCGATTTGTACAAGACAAACTCTTCGTTATTTATGCAAGACTAACTGAAATTCAGCAATTTTTACGAGGCAAACTCTTATTGCGTGATTTTTGCAAGAGACACTCCGATTGAGTTATTTGTACAACAGAAACTCCTAATGGGTGATTTGTACATGACAGAACCCCGTGGCGAGAGAGTGCAAGCGCACCGTACCAGCGGTATTTGCACGAGTGTTTGCGGGGGATCCGGCGGTCGTGCTTTCACGAGCGCAACGAGTGAAAGGACAGCCGGATTCACGCAAACACGAGTGCAAATACCCCAGGTACGGCAAGCTTGCTCGCTTGCCATGGGGTTCTGTTATTATTACATATGTTTCCCCCTGTTTATTTTATCGAGAAAACAAAGGAACTAAAACACAAGCGAACACATTTTAAATAGTTTACGCGACACACATTGAAAGACAAGGATCACGCGCTGTTCTATTTATTTGCATGCAGGTATGGAATAATGTTTTGGTATTTGCACTGCACGCGCGCGCTTCGATGCAAGTAAACTGTGGTACATATGTAATAAAAAACAGAATCTAATTGAGCGATTTTTATCAAAAAAAAAGCTAATTGACTGATTTGTAAAAAACAAATTCTAATTGAGTGATTGATGCAAGAAAAACTCCAATTGAGCGATTTGTACAATACAAACTCTTATTGAGTGATTTATGCCAGACTAACTCATATTCAGCAATTTCTAGAAAACTCTTATTGACTAACTTTGTACAAGACTAACTCCAATTGAATGATTTGTGCAAGAAAACTCCAATTGAGCGATTTTTACAAAACAAACTCCTATTGAGTGATTTATGCAAGACTAACTCAAATTCAGCAACTGTTACAAGACTAAGTCAAATTCAGCAATTTTGCAAGATTAACTCCAGTTCAGTGATTTATGCTAGTCTAACACTAATTCATCAATTTTTACGAAAGAAACTCCAATTGAGTGATTTTTTCAAGAGACACTCCGATTGAGTTACTTGTACAACAGAAACTCCTTTTGAGTGATTTGTACAAAACAGAATCTAATCGAGTGGTTTGTATCAAAACAAAAGCTGATCGAGCGATTTGTACAAAACAAACTCTAATATAGTGACTTGTACAAGACAAACTCAAATTGAGTGATTTGTGCAAAAAAACTCCAATTCAGCAATTTGTTCAAGATTAACTCCAGGTCAGTGATTTAGACTAGACTAACGCTAATACATCAACTTTTAAAAAAGAAAACTCCAATTGAGTGATTTTTGCAAGAGACACTCCGATTGAGTTATTTGTACAACAGAAACTCCTTTTGAGTGATTTGTACAAAACAGAATCTAATCGAGTGGTTTGTATCGAAACAAAAGCTAATTGAGCGATTTGTACAAAACAAACTCTAATTGAGTGATTTGTGCAAGAAAAACTCCAATTGAGCGATTTGTTCAACACAAACTCCTATTGACAAACTTTAATTTTGTGATTTATGCAAGACTAACTGAAATTCAGCAATTTTTACGAGGCAAACTCTTATTGAGTGATTTTTGCAAGAGACACTCCGATTGAGTTATTTGTACAACAGAAACTCCTTTTGGGTGATTTGTACAAAACAGAATCTAATTGAGCGGTTTGTATCAAAACAAAAGCTATTTGATTGATTTGTAAAAAACAAATTCTAATTGAGTGATTTATGCCAGACTAACTCATATTCAACAATTTTTACAAGACAAACTCTAATTGAGTGACTTGTACAGACTAACTCAAATGAGTGATTTATGCAAGAAAAACTCCAATTGAGCGATTTGTTCAAGACAAAGTCTAATTGAGTGATTTGTGCAAAAAAAACTCCAATTCAGCAATTTGTTCAAATTAACTCCAAGTCAGTGATTTATGCTAGACTAACGCTAATACATCAACTTTTACAAAAGAAACTCCAATTGAGTGATTTTTTCAAGAGACACTCCGATTGAGTTACTTGTACAACAGAAACTCCTTTTGAGTGATTTGTACAAAACAGAATCTAATCGAGTGGTTTGTATCAAAACAAAAGCTGATCGAGCGATTTGTACAAAACAAACTCTAATTGAGCGATTTGTACAAGACAAACTCTTCGTGATTTATGCAAGACTAACTGAAATTCAGCAATTTTTACGAGGCAAACTCTTATTGAGTGATTTTTGCAAGAGACACTCCGATTGAGTTATTTGTACAACAGAAACTCCTTTTGGGTGATTTGTACAAAACAGAATCTAATTGAGCGGTTTGTATCAAAACAAAAGCTAATTGACTGATTTGTAAAAAACAAATTCTAATTGAGTGATTGATGCAAGAAAAACTCCAATTGAGCGATTTGTACAATACAAATTCTAATTGAGTGATTTATGCCAGACTAACTCATATTCAGCAATTTTTACAAGACAAACTCTAATTGAGTGACTTGTACAAGACTAACTCAAATTGAATGATTTGTGCAGGAAAAACTCCAATTGAGCGATTATTACAAGACAAACTCCAATTGAGTGATTTATGCAAGACTAACTGAAATTCAGCAAGTGTTACAAGACTAAGTCAAATTCAGCAATTTTTGCAAGATTAACTCCAGTTCAGTGATTTATGCTAGACTAACGCAAATTCATCAATTTTTACGAAAGAAACTCCAATTGAGTGATTTTTTCAAGAGACACTCCGATTGAGTTATTTGTACAATAAAAACTCCTTTTGGGTTTTTGTTCAAACCAGAATCCAATTGAATGGTTTGTATCAAAACAAAAGCTGATCGAGCGATTGGTACAAGACAAACTCTAATTGAGTGATTTATGCAAGAAAAACTCCAATTGAGCGATTTGTTCAAGACAAAGTCTAATTGAGTGATTTGTGCAAGAAAAACTCCAATTCAGCAATTTGTTCAAGATCAACTCCAATTGAGTGATTTTTGCAAGACTAACTCAAATTCAGCACTTTTTACATGACAAACCCTAATTGAGTGATTTGCACAAGACTTACTCCAACTAAGTGATTTTTGCAGGAAAAACTCCAATTTAGCTATTTGTAGAAGATGCACTCTAATTGAGCGATGTCTACAAATCTAACTCTGAACAATTAGTTGAATTGTACAACATAAACTACATTTGAGTTGATTTGTACAAGACAGAATCTACTTGTAAGGTTATTGTACAATACAACCCTTTATTAAGTGATTTATACTAGGGAAACTGTGATTTAGCGATTTATACAAGATAGCATTTAGGGTTAAGAATTACAGTTAGGGTTAGCTTTTTTGTTAGGGTTAAGGACAGTTGGGTAGATAGGAACTATGTAGATGTTGGTTAGTTAGGTATGTGGTGACCGATAGAATTTAACGACAGTAGGGTTCTGTCTTCGAATAATTTAATTGTCGTTCAATATTTAGGAATGACCTCTAAAATCAACGGCGTTATCAAGCTTCGTTTGAACTTTTGAATGTTTGACATCCCACGGAATTGATCCTTGAAGCACAATCACTTGGAAGTCCGTTGAGGGCGTATGGAAAAAGATACGAGAGAAAGAAGTGGTCGAGGGGACTGTGAAACAGATTAACAGATGAATCCCATTTGTTGTTCACATTGATTATAGATTAGATTAGATACTTTTTTCGATCTTTAGGACTCTATCTTGTCCAATATTTAGAAAATTTAGAAGATGCTCCTTGCGCTCGTCTCTTCGACTGATTTTCCAGTCTATGACGAGGATTATTGCCTAACTTACCTAGATAAAGTTACTGTCGCTTTTTATGGATATCTCAAACCTAAATGCCTAACCTGTCATGGAGAGTGGTGACGACTAAATGCCTAACTTACCCGAGATAGGTATGAGCATTGGCGTCATGATCATAAGCATGGCGAAGACTGGTTAGGGTTAGGGTTAGGGTTAGGGGTAGAAAATTTTAAATATTGTCACTTTTAGTTTTAAAATGACTGTTTTATTCCATTTTTCCTTTAAATGAAGCAAATATTTGACTTTGAGAATAAAAAAGCAGATGACTGTGTGCAAAATCGGCTTTCTTGTTATAATGTTGTGGTTGTATTTGAGTAATCCGTTTACTCTCTTGTTAAATTTATGTTGCATCCACAGATCGCCCAGTTGTCGCTGACATTCTCTTATGTATAAATCACCAGTGCCAAGAACTGCTATTCCCCCCAAACCCTCTAGTAATATTCTGTTTTTTATTATTAGGGTTTCGAGACGAAAGTCTCGAAACCCTCTTCTTATCGTTATGTTTATTTTTATAAGGGTTTCGACACCATGGGTGCGAAACCCTCTTGTAATCGTTGTGTTTTTTTCACCTTTCAGCAATTTTGAATGTAAGCCATTTGAAAAAATGTCGTGTGAGCTAGATGACCTTCAATATACGTATATGTCCATAACTAAGTACCCACAAGTGCTACACCCTTCATCTTTGGTATGATTGGACACCTTATGACAACACATCCTGTTCCTCATTAATTATGGACATGTTTAATTCTTGGCAAGCCAAATGAGCTTGAGGTCTGATTTTTGGTATATAGGGACAACCAAGCAATACAATTTTTTACACAAAATGTCGCGTGACCTCGATGAACTTTCACCTTAAATATGAGTATATGTCCATAACAAAGTAACCACAAGTGCTACACCCTTCATATTTGGTATGATGGGAGACCTTATGACACCTATTCGTGTACCTCATTATTATGCGCATATCTAATTCTGAGCCAGCCAATGGAGGTAGAGGTCTGATTTTTGGTATATAGGCAGAACTTAGCAATACACTTTTTTGACAAAATGTCTTGTGACCTCAATGAACTTTGACCTTAAATATGAGTATATGTCCATAGCTATGTAACCACAAGTGCTACCCCCTTCATATTTAGTATGATGGGAGCCCTTATGACACAACACCCTGTACCTCATCAATTATGTGCATATCTAATTCTGAGCCAGCCAATAGAGCTAGAGGTCTTATTTTTGGTATATAGGGATAACTTAGCATCACAATTTTTTTGACAAAATGTCATGTGATCTCGATAACCTTAGACTTTGAAAATAGGTATATGTCCATAACTACATAACCACAAGTGCTACACCCTTCATATTTGGTATGATGGGAGACCTTATGACACAACATCCTGTACCTCACTAATTGTGTCACTAATTGAGCCAGCCAGTAGCGCTAGAGGCCTGATTTTTGTTTTATAGGGACAACTTAGCCTAACAATTTTATTGACAATATGTCATGTGACCTCGATTAGCTTTGACCTTGAATATACGTATAAGTCCATAACTAAGTAACCACAAGTGCTACACCCTTCATATTTGGTAGGATGGGAGACCTTATGACACCACATCATGAACCTCATTAATTATGCGCATATCTAATTCTGAGCCAGCCAATAGAGCTAGAGGTCTGATTTTTGGTATATAGGGATAACTTAGCATAACAATTTTTTTGACAAAATATCATGTGATCTCGATAACTTTAGACTTTGAAAATAGGTATATGTCCTTAACTACATAACCACAAGTGCTACACCGTTCATATTTAATATGATGGGAGACCTTATGACAAAATATCGTTTAGCTCATTAATTATGTGCATATCTAATTCTGAGCCAGCCAATAGAGCTAGAGGTCTGATTTTTGCTATAAAGGCATAACCTAGCAATACTTTTTTGACAAAATGTCATGTGAGCTCGATGACCTTGAATGTACGTATATGTCCATAACTAAGTAACCACAAGTGCTACACCCTTCATCTTTGGTATGATAGGACACCTTATGACGACACATCCTGTTCCTCATTAATTATGGACATATTTAATTCTTGGCAAGCCAAATGAGCTTGAGGTCTGATTTTGGTAAATAGGGACAACCAAGCAATACAATTTTTTACTCAAAATGTCGCGTGACCTCGATGACCTTTCACCTTAAATATGAGTATATGTCCATAACTAAGTAACCACAAGTGCTACACCCTTCATATTTGGTATGATGGGAGACCTTATGACACCACCTCATGTACCTCATTAATTATGCGCATATCTAATTCTGAGCCAGCCAATAGAGCTAGAGGTCTGATTTTTGGTATATAATCATAACTTAGCAATACACTTTTTTTGACAAAATGTCTTGTGACCTCAATGATCTTTGACCTTAAATATGAGTATATGTCCAAGTGCTACACCGTTCATATTTAATATGATGGGAGACCTTATGACAAAATATCGTTTAGCTCATTAATTATGCACATATCTAATTCTGAGCCAGCCAATAGAGCTAGAGGTCTGATTTTTGGTATATAGGCATAACTTAGTAATACATTTTTTTGACAAAATGTCATGTAACCTCGATGACCTTGAATATACTTATAACTAAGTATCCACAAGTGCTATACCCTTCATATTTGGTATAATGGGAGCCCTTATGACACAACACCCTGTACCTCATCAATAATGTGCATATCTAATTCTGAGCCCGCCAATAGAGCTAGTGGTCTGATTTTTGGTATATAAGGATAACTTAGCATAACAATTTTTTTGACAAAATGTCATGTGAACTCGATAACCTTAGAATTTGAAAATAGGTATATATCCATAACTACATAACCACAAGTGCTACACCCTTCATATTTGGTATGATGGGAGACCTTATGACACCACATCGTGTACCTCATTAATTATGCGCATATCTAATTCTGAGCCAGCTAATAAACCTAGAGGTCTTATTTTTGGTATATAGGGATAACCTAGCAATACACTTTTTTTGACAAAATGTCATGTGACCTCGATGAAGTTTGACCTTAAATATGAGTATATGTCCATAACTAAGTAACCACAAGTGCTACACCGTTCATATTCAATATGATGGGAGACCTTATGACAAAATATCGTTTAGCTCATTAATTATGCACATATCTAATTCTGAGCCAGTCAATAGAGCTAGAGGTCTGATTTTTGGTATATAGGCATAACTTAGTAATACAATTTTTTTGACAAAATGTCATGTGACCTCGATGACCTTGAATATACGTATATGTCCATAACTAAGTAACCACAAGTGCTACACCCTTCATATTAGTATGATGGGAGACCTTATGAAACCACATCCTGTACCTCATCAATAATGTGCATATCTAATTCTGAGCCAGCCAGTAGGTCTAGAGGTCTGATTTTTGGTATATAGGGATAACTTAGCATAACAATTTTTTTGACTAAATGTCATGTGACCTTGATGACTTTTGACCTTGAAAATACGTATATGTCCATAACTATGAAACCACAAGTGCTAAACCCTTAATATTTCTTATGATGGGAACCTTATGACACCATATCGTGTATCAGTAACCATAAGTGCAACATCCTTCATGTTTTGTATGATGGGACAGCTAATGACGACACATCTTGTATCTCATTAAATATGCACATATTCAATTCTTGGCAAGCAAATAGAGCTAAAGGTCTGATTTTTTTATATAGGGAGAGCTGAGGGATACAATTTTTTTGACAAGATGTCACGTGACCTTGATGACCTTTGACCCTCAAATATACATATTTGTCCGTTACTCATTAACCCCAAGTGCAATACCCTTAATATTTGGTGGAATGGGACACCATAGGACCACACTTCCTGAACGTCATTAATTATGCACATATCTAATTCTGGGCAAACAAATAGAGCTAGAGGTCTGATTATTGGTATATAAGGATAACTATGGGTTACATTTTTTTTGACAAAATGTCACATGACCTAGATGACCTTTGACCTCGTTTTAACAAATACTACCATAGCCTTCCGTCTTTTTGCCTATCCATTCCTCTATGCCCCTGTTGCACCGAGATGTCTCGAAACCCGGTCATTGCTGCTTTGCAGCTATATTAATTATTGTTCTGCCACCTTTTCATGCTTGCCATTTGAACACCGTTATACCAAATGACTTCCAATTTGGCACAAAGGTAAAACTCAAAAACCATATTTTTGTATTTGTTACCTTGGCAACAGGTCACATGACCTGCCGTCAATCTAAAATTTAAACTTTTAAATCCCTCTCATTTGCATAAATATTCATTAATCAAAATTCTGCGAGGTCCTTTTGTAGACCATATAACCATGCTCCTTCATGCCAAAAATCAAGGTCACAGGTCTTGCCGATTTTGAGGAGAAGATTTTTAAAGTATAATTTTTTTGATATTTCTATGACCTTTGACCTTCCCTATACCTATGCAGCTATGCTATAGCAAAGGCTTTTTCTGGCCTATGTAAGAGTCCTAACGGGCTATTGTCTATTGAACATTGACCAGTGGGGACAACATTTCACACCAAAATTTTGGGAATGCAAACTCTTCTTTTTTGACAAGATGTCACATGACCAACTATATTTTACCTTATTTATTATGTACATATCTAATTCTAAGCCAGCCAATAGAGCTGGATTTCTGATTTTTGGTATATAGGGATGACTATTGGATACACTTTTTTTGACAAAATGTCACATGACCTCGATGACCTTTGACCTCGAATATACATATATGTCCATAAGTCAGTAACGACAAGGACTACACCCTTCATCTTTGGTATGATGGGACACCTTATGACGACACATCCTGTTCCTCATTAATTATGGACATATTTAATTCTTTGCAAGCCAAATGAGCTTGAGGTCTGATTTTTGGTATATAGGGATAAGTATGGAATACTTTGTTTTTGACAAAATGTCACATGACCTCGATGACCTTTGACCTCAAATGTACATTGTTGTTAATACTTCAGTAACAACAAGGGCTACACCCTTCATATTTGGTATGGTGGGAGACCTCATGACGCCACAAAATGTTCCTCATTAATTATGCACATATCTAATTCTGGGCAAGCAAAGAGAGCTAGAGGTCTGATTTTTGTTATATATGGAAAACTATTGGATACAATGTTTTTTAACAAAATGTTAGATGACCTTTGACCTCAAAAATAAGTTTTACCAATAGATCATTAACCAAAAGAGATGAATTGTTTATACTTGGTAGGATAGAGACAATATGATGCCATATTCTGAACCTTATCAATTATGCACCTAATTATTTGCTTTACAATACAGGTTAATATATCATTCTTTATAATGTTATATATTGTAACCATATGCTCATTTTCTCGAAACCCTTCATCGCTGCATTGCAGCTATATTTATTATTCTTTTTCTTCTTCCGTCCTCTACATGCAACTGCCATGCGAACACTGTTGTACCTAGAGACTTCAAATTTGGCACATAGGTAAAACTCCTCACAAGTAATTTTTTGATTCTTTACCATAACAATTGGTCAGGTGACCTTGCAGCCATATTGAAAATAAACTTTCAAATAAACGTTCATGTGCATAAAAATTAAACAATTGAAATTTTTTCAACAACTTTTGTAGACCTTGGGCCTAGGCTCCTTCATGCCAAATATCAAAGTCATAGGCACTGCCAATTTTGAGAAGGAGATTTTTAAAGTATTATTTTTCCGATTTTTCATTGACCTTTGACCTCCCCTATACCTATGCAGCTAAGCTATGGTAATGGCTTATTCTGGCATATGTTAAAGTCCGAGAATGCCAGCGTCTATTCGACAATGACAAGTAGGCGACCAATTGCACTGCACAGTGTTTGGGATACCACTTGAACTTTGACCTTGGCATATTGGGTTTCCCACTGCAGCTATAGGTCTGATTTTTGGTACATACCGCGAACTATGGGAGCAAAGTTTTTCAACAAAATGTCACATGACCAGCCACTTCCTATACCTTATTAATTATGCATATATATCTAGTTCGTAGCATATAAATAAGGCTGGAGGTCTGATTTTTGGTATATAGGGATAACTATGAGATACAATTTCTTTAAAAAAATATCACATGATCTGGATGACCTCTGACCCTAAATATACATATATATCCATAACTTAGTTACCACAAGTACCACTCCCTTCATATTTGGTAGGGTGGGACGACTTATGACGTCATATCCTGTACCTCATTAATTATGCACATATCTAATATACGGATAGTTTTCAATCGGATTCGAACCACAACATACGGCATCAGTCTGAGCAAGCCAATAAAGCTAGAGGTCTGATTTTTGGTATATGGGTATAACTATGGGATACAATTTCTTTTTAAAAATGTCATGTGACCTCAATGACCTTTGACCTCAAATATACATATTTGTTCATAACTCAGTAACCACAAGTACTACACCTTTCATATTTGGTATGATGGGAGACCTTATGACGACACATCCTGTACCTCAATAATTATGCACACATTTAATTCTGAGCAAGCCGATAGAGCTAGACATCTGAGTTTTTATACATAGGGATAACAATTGGATATAATGTTTTTTACAAAATATCACGTGTCATCGACGACGTTTGACCTCAAATATACATATTTGTTCACAACTAAGTAACTACAAGTGCTACACCCTTCATATTTGGTATGATGGGAGACCTTATGACGACACATCCCTTACCTCATTAACTATGCACATATCCAATTCCAGGGCAAGCCATTGGAGCTATAGGGTCTGATTTTTGGTATATAGGGATAACCATGGAATATAATATTTTTGACAAAATATCATGTGAACTTGATGACCTTGGACCTCAAATATACATATGTCTATAACTCAGTAACCACAAGGGCTACCTCCTTTATATTTCGTATGATGGGACACCTTATGACAACATATCCTGTACTTGAATAATTATGCACATATCTAATTTTTTGCAAGCCAATGGAGCTTGAGGTCTGATTTTTGGTAGATAGGGATAACTATGACATTCAATTCTTTTAACAAAATGGCAAATCACTTCGGTGACCGGTGACCAAAAATTGGCAGTGCCTATGACTTTGATATTTGGCATGAAGGAGCCTAGGCCCAAGGTCTACAAAAGTTGTTGAAAAAATTTCAATTGTTTAATTTTTATGCACATGAACGTTTATTTGAAAGTTTATTTTCAATATGACTGCAAGGTCACCTGACCAATTGTTATGGTAAAGAATCAAAAAATTACTTGTGAGGAGTTTTACCTATGTGCCAAATTTGAAGTCTCTAGGTACAACAGTGTTCGCATGGCAGTTGCATGTAGAGGACGGAAGAAGAAAAAGAATAATAAATATAGCTGCAATGCAGCGATGAAGGGTTTCGAGAAAAAGAGCATATGGTTACAATATATAACATTATAAAGAATGATATATTAACCTGTATTGTAAAGCAAATAATTAGGTGCATAATTGATAAGGTTCAGAATATGGCATCATATTGTCTCTATCCTACCAAGTATAAACAATTCATCTCTTTTGGTTAATGATCTATTGGTAAAAACTTATTTTTGAGGTCAAAGGTCATCTAACATTTTGTCAAAAAAAATTGTATCCAATAGTTTTCCATATATAACAAAAATCAGACCTCTAGCTCTCTTTGCTTGCCCAGAATTAGATATGTGCATAATTAATGAGGAACATTTTGTGGCGTCATGAGGTCTCCCACCATACCAAATATGAAGGGTGTAGCCCTTGTTTTTACTGAAGTATTAACAACAATGTACATTTGAGGTCAAAGGTCATCGAGGTCATGTGACATTTTGTCAAAAACAAAGTATTCCATACTTATCCCTATATACCAAAAATCAGACCTCAAGCTCATTTGGCTTGCAAAGAATAAAATATGTCCATAATTAATGAGGAACAGGATGTGTCGTCATAAGGTGTCCCATCATACCAAAGATGAAGGGTGTATTCCTTGTCGTTACTGACTTATGGACATATATGTATATTCGAGGTCAAAGGTCATCGAGGTCATGTGACATTTTCTCAAAAAAAGTGTATCCAATAGTCATCCCTATATACCAAAAATCAGAAATCCAGCTCTATTGGCTGGCTTAGAATTAGATATGTACATAATAAATAAGGTCAAATATAGTTGGTCATGTGACATCTTGTCAAAAAAGAAGAGTTTGCATTCCCAAAATTTTGGTGTGAAATGTTGTCCCCACTGGTCAATGTTCAATAGACAATAGCCCGTTAGGACTCTTACATAGGCCAGAATAAGCCTTTGCTATAGCATAGCTGCATAGGTATAGGGAAGGTCAAAGGTCATAGAAATATCAAAAAAATTATACTTTAAAAATCTCCTCAAAATCGGCAAGACCTGTGACCTTGATTTTTGGCATGAAGGAGCATGGCTATATGGTCTACAAAAGGACCTCGCAGAATTTTGATTGATGAATATTTATGCAAATGAGAGGGATTTAAAAGTTTAAATTTTAGATTGACGGCAGGTCATGTGACCTGTTGCCAAGGTAACAAATACAAAAATATGGTTTTTGAGTTTTACCTTTGTGCCAAATTGGAAGTCATTTGGTATAACGGTGTTCAAATGGCAAGCATGAAAAGGTGGCAGAACAATAATTAATATAGCTGCAAAGCAGCAATGACCGGGTTTCGAGACATCTCGGTGAACAGGGGCATAGAGGAATGGATAGGCAAAAAGACGGAAGGCTATGGTAGTATTTGTTAAAACGAGGTCAAAGGTCATCTAGGTCATGTGACATTTTGTCAAAAAAATTGTAACCCATAGTTATCCTTATATACCAATAATCAGACCTCTAGCTCTATTTGTTTGCCCAGAATTAGATATGTGCATAATTAATGACGTTCAGGAAGTGTGGTCCTATGGTGTCCCATTCCACCAAATATTAAGTAATTTCAACGGTCCTGATTGGTAAGAAGGGCTGTTAACACCTGTTGATTTGAACGCCTTCACATTTATTGACGTACACGCCCGTTGAAAATCTACACCAAGATGCCGCTACAACGGAACCACGTCGTCTTAGTGATCTCCCAACTTCTTAGTTTACTAGCTACCTTGCAGATCATATCTTTGGCTACATGTATTCATCTTATCATTTATTCGGAAGGAGAATTTGATATGCTAACACACTTCTATGAAACAGAGGTATTACTGTCGCTTGTCACGATTCTTTTATCTCTTTGCCGGCCACCACTGGAACAACCACCGACATTTACAGACTGCTCTTCACCAACATTGACGATACACAAGGCGTTGACGTTTGGAGCTCATTGTTACGACGGCCACGCTACTTTTGGTTTTTGACGGGGGAGACATTTCCTTCCTTTGAAGCCATTATAAGGGATCTGGAACCGCAGCTCCGCAATCGAGGTGATGTAAACGGACCTTCTGGCGACCATTTTCTCTAGACCCACAAAATCGATTTTTTGTTGATTTGGATTTGGCTACGACACTATCCAACTTTGGATTCATTGGCAGCTTGATTTGGAGTCAGCAGAGGGACTGTAAACCGAGAGATATACCATCTTTTGCCTTTAATTTGGCATTATTTTCGTCGCTTGGTACGATGGCCAACGATGCATAGTTGTCATCAGTTACGTGGTCACTGGGATTTTTTCCCCGATGCCATCGGCACAATTGATGGAACACTGCATGAAATCTACCGGCCAGAAGCTGAAGGCCAACATCTGTTTTACAGCGGCTACGCAAGATATCACTGCATGAGCACACAAGTCATTGTTGACAACCGGGGCAACATCATTCATATCCAGTCTGGATTTCTTGGCCATGCTAACGATGCTACACAATTCCAGCTTCTGCCTACTATAGGCCCACAGGGAGAATTGCCGATTCCACCAGATACTTATTTGTTGGCTGATCAGGGTTATCCGAACAGATATCCGCTGCTTACGAGGTATTCAGCACGTCACCTTGTCGGCCCATTTCGCCTGGAGAGGCAAGTTTTTAACCGAGAGTTCAATCTTGCCCGTGTTAATGTCGAACACAGTATTAGATACATAAAGACGTATCAAGTAACTAGCGAACTGTATCGCCATCCCCGCTGGTTTATGCCAGTTATTATCGAAGTGTGCACATTCTTGGCGCAGAGACACATTAACTTATACGTAAGTTAAGGTAGTCTGCATGTGCACGGCAATTAGTATTCAGTTCATGAAATTGTTATGGTATTATTGGACATTCACGTCTGTTATTTTATACATTTCGAGGCATCACAAGGAAATAGCACGTAGTGTGATAAGTTAAGAATCATTTCATTTTTTCTGTTTTGAAGAGAGACGAAAATTTATTTATTGTTATTACAATTGTTACTTCGATGACAAAGTCAATTTTGTTAGTTGTACACGCTGTCCAGTAAAAGAGGATAATAACGATGAATTTCGAAATAATAAAATATACGAGTTCGAACTTTGGAGATTAGGTCAATTATTTACACACATATATGGTGATTTGATTTAATTTAAAAGGGAATTCGGATTTACTTATCATTTCAGTGTAATTGTAAATTCACCACGCACAAAATCCAGACAACTCCGATAACAAATAGGTGGAAACATTACCATGCTTGACAAACGACTGGCTGCAAATGTTGCGGTTTTCAAGCAGTGGACGAATAGCGTTTTATATTTGGAACGCTTTTTCACGACCGAAGTCAGGAAATATGATTATACACCGACAACAGTATAATTCGTCCATTTGATTTGAACCGACTCTTTATTCTTTCTGTTTGGCTTTCAAATTATTTAATAAAAAATAACATTGTAAATAGCCGAATGCTTACTGTAATATAAAACGACAAAGACAAGGTCAAATGATTTGCTGATAGTGTTTTTCGGATTCTCGCAAGTGAGCTCAACAGCCTTCATAAATTTCTAGACCATCAACTTTGAATTTTCCCAGAGTTAGCAAGCAAAATATTCTGACATGTTGATCCTTAGATCACATTTTATCGATATAATGATGTAGTTCATACTTCATACGACCATGCATGGAGGTAGTACCAAGACCCGCAAGCATCTGTGAGGATTGGCACAGTAGACTACTCAAATATGCTCCCACGGGCTCACAATTATCGATTTTTAGAACGTTGTAAGCGGCCTATTTAAGGTCAATTGTCACCGATTGTCTGTCATTCATATTCACAACCGGCCAAAGCACCTGCCAAAATCAAAATGCAAGAGCGAGAGCTTTTTACGAAATCCAAAATTGGGAAATGGCAAACTAACATGCCCGGCGCCCTGCAATGCATTCAAAGCTAGAGATAAATTGAAACAATGACGTCGTACCGCATGAAGGTTTGTCCGGCTTTTTTGTTGTAACTTTTGCTCCACCCGCGACCAGGTGCAGACATCCTGAATATCTTGTTACTACAATGGTATTCAGGAAGTGCGAGGGACACTGCATAATGAGGCAGTGAACACTAGAGGACCTCACTGGCACATTAGCCAATCAGGAAGCTATAAAACGAATAATACATAGTAATGAGACCTAACACATGAGGTCCAACCAATCACTGGCCGACAATTGGACCTTAAATTAACAGATGAACCAATCGCAAGGGTGGGTAATAATAATAATAATAATATTGGGTTCTTATATAGCGCACATATCCACAAGTTCATGTGCTCAAGGCGCTTTACAATTATTATTACCCCTGGTCACTGGACCTAATATAAACCACTCAACTCCCTGGGGAGCAAACTACAGCTCACATGTGCAGCCAATGCAGGGCTGTTGTAGAGGCCATAAAATGCTGGGATCACACGTACACAGACCTGTACGCAGGGCTACAGAGCATTGGGCATGAAATGAGGAACCAACACACAGTCATATAATGTAACAAACAACTTCTGTATATTACTATATTGTGTCAAATATCGGGGTCTACATATAAAATAGTAAAACCGTACTTCAAAACTATAAATATTACTCCATGGTAACAATAACCGTACTGATCGACCCCCCGACGGCAGGAGTCGAACACACTTTCAGAACAAAAACTCTGTTCAAACCCTTTCTAAATGCTTAACAATTTCTATGGAAAACTTAACGTTGCCGCAGAGGTACCTCAGACTTGACCACGCGGCTCGGAAACACAAATAGTTCACACGCGACTTCATGTTCGATGATGAGCACAATTGTGTATTTTCTATTTTGCCTGGGAGTTCTTGTGTGTTATCACTGTATACCTAGGGAGTCCAAGACGGGAACTTTCCAGAGAGTGTTTTTACGTTGCATGCTGCACTGGCACTGGAAGGTTTGAGTGTCAGCGTGTGCTTTTTAAGTCAGATATTTCTCTATTTTGAGTTTTACTCAAGTCGGCAGATATGTAAAGAAACCGGTGAGTGGCAGAGATCGAACTTTATGCGGATCGGACTTTTTATTCAAACCCTACGCCATCCTCTACTTTAGTCGATCGAACGAACATTGCTCACACAAGTGAAAGCCGTGCCGTATATTTGCAATACACACTGCACGCTGAGATGATAGTATCACCACAAGTTGAAAGCTGATCTTTCTGCAGCAAATTGTGTGTTAACTGCGAATTTTATTCCGTTTATGAGTTCAGTCAGATGTCTGAGATTGTCATGAGAACATTATTTATGATTGTTCCACTGAACTTTTGTCGATGCGCGGAGTTACCAGAGGAAGACTTCAGATCAGTTTGGCATGTCCCGACCGGAAGTAAACAAAGATCTAAGATGTCTGCTCCCGTGGTAGCTGAACTGGACGCTGCTTAGCAGTGAATTGCGTGTGTTGTCGCCGACTTTCATGTGCAGACATTACACCGGACTTACAATTGTGCTCATCATCGAACATGAGTTCAAGTCGCGTGTGAACTATTTGTGTTTCCGAGTGGCCTGGATCTGGACCGCACTGAAGACTAAACGGTCTTTTTGGCCAAAATTCTGCTCTATTGGGGCAAAATCCTTTCCCTGCCTACCTTTACCTCCTAACCAATCCCAGAAAAGATGCGATTGACTTCTTCTAACGTCCAAATTCGCTCATTTTCTGAAACATAACGTACTCGACAAGTTGTTTACCCATGGAGATCCCCATTTTGAATCTCGCTGCAGAGACCCCAGTTATCTCCACAGACCATTGCAGGGCTGTGGTGGAGGCCGTATAACGCCAGGAACACACAGACCTGTACTCAGGGCTACATGCTCTGTTGCTGCTCTAGAGAGGTTAACGCCAGTCTCGGACTTGTTGGCCCTGCTAGAGAGGTAGAAGACGTAGTCATGGACATAGGCGTTACCATCGACCTAAATTGGATACATCAGCTACCTACAATTGCCATGACAAATTTCATGAACTGCTTCTTTTATTACAGAAGCATTTTGGTCTCCATCACATTCGTACTTCATTATTTGCTGTTTCCATCAAAGACTTGAGAAGGTTGCATGTCTATGCATTGGGATTGTCTTTGACAGATCCGAACAAACAACCGTACAGACTGGTCAGTATTATTGCTGACATTGCACTATACAGACTATACAAGCCTGTTCGTGCTGAACCTATGACTGATGATCATCGTCATTTCATACATCTTCCATTTACTAACAAAGGAATTGATGCCATTAATATCAGCAATATACTTCACAACAAAAATGTTACATCAACTATACCTGTATACTTTAAGAACCAGTCTGTACCTATTCCGTCATATTAATACACCAAGACAATCTCCAATAAAATATTCAATTACAATAAGGCATTGCGGCACTTAAAAATTGATGAATTCCTTCAAACACCAGCATCATGTGACTGCTCTACATCTCCCTTCAAATATACTCCAGTTGGCCATGTCATCACTGGTGATCTGAACTTGGTTGAACATCACCACCTTCGTTAAGATATTATCTTGTGGACCCAAGTTCAGAGAACCTCGCAGGATCAACTGGAGCCATAATTTTAAGATCATTATGGACTCTGTTGAAGAATATGCCAGGAAATGGGCTAAAAGGGAGAATGTAGACCTGGACAAACTGTCAGAATGGGTCAAATCTGTGAGGAAAATAGTGCGTTGCCGTATTGGTCGACTAAGATCACATGTTTGCAGAAGACCCTATTCTGTATTTAAAGATCCTGATGCTGTTAAGTGTTTGAATGATATCCATGACAAATATGTTGTCGTCCCTGCTGATAAAGCTGCCAATAACATTGTATTTGTCTGTAAGAAGTATTATTTTGAATGTCTTATAGACGAACTTGGTGTAACTAAGACCTCCACCAACTCCACTTACAGACAATCAATGTTAAACAAATCTGAAATTTTGGCAAACCATAAGTCATTCATGGATAATTTTAATATTACAACAAAGGATGACCATAATAAGTTGCCTAGCTTATACTGGATACCAAAGCTCCACAAAACACCTTACAAAGCTAGGTTTATCACAGGATCTTCAAAGTTCAACAACAGAGTTATCGAAGTTACTGACTGCTGTTCTTTGTACTGTTAAACGGGGACTTCAAGCATACTGTGATGTTGTCTTTTCTCGGAGTGGTATAAATCAAATGTGGATATTAAAAAATTCGAAGGAACTCTTGGAAAATTTGAAATCAACATCTGTTTCAAGAATAACATCTATTAAAACTTTCGATTTTTCCACATTGTATACCACAATACCACATGATAAATTGAAAGAACGCTTGAAAAACATCATCAACCAAGCATTTTTCTACAAAAACGGTTCACGCCGTTACAAATATGTGGTATTGGGGTATAATTCTACATATTTTGTTAAAAATGTTACTAACGCTAAAGTGTTTTATACCGAGAAAGACATTATCAGTATGCTTGATTTCCTCATTGACAACATATTTGTTGAATTTGGAGGACACATTTGCCAACAGTGTATAGGAATTCCCATGGGCACTAACTGTGCTCCCTTACTTGCCAACTTATTTCTGTTCTCATACGAGGCAGAATTTATCCAGAACCTTCTCAAGCAGAAAAAGGTCTCTGTAGCTCGTACTCTCAACCTTACATTTAAATACATAGACGATGTTATTTCATTGAATAACTCTGAATTCAGTAAATATCTCAATATGATTTATCCTCCAGAATTGGAGATTAAAGAAAGTACTATCTGGACATTTTACTTGAATTTGACTCTAATGGTCACCTTTCTACTAGGCTATATGACAAGAGAGATGATTTCAACTTTAGTATAATCAATTTTCCACAACTCATCAGTAATATTCCACTATCACCTGCTTATGGGGTATACATTTCCCAGCTTATTCGATATGCAAGAGCATGCAGTTCATACGGTGATTTTGTAGAGAGACATGGCCATCTCTCTTACAAACTGTTAAATCAAGGTTACACCAGAGCAAGACTTGTCTCTACATTCAAACGCTTTTTTGGCAGGTATCGCAAGCTGGTAGATAAATACAATATCTCTCTTCGACAAATGATCACTGATGGCATCGGTGACATGGGGCCTTAGTTAGTGACCACTACCTATCTGACTTACAGATTGATATATGGCGGGTGCCACATGTGGGGCAGGATGAGCTTACTATTTTCGAAACACCTGACATCACTTCTTGGTCTTTTGGCCAGAAGTCCATATATCTTTCTTTCATGAATTTGACTTTGTTTGTGTACCGTCTATTTACTGTCTGTTCTGTGCTGTTTTGTATCTATGTTTACAACTATTGTCTTACAAATTTTGACCTAGTGTTATTGGATTATGGATTGGTATGATAGCGATTATTTTGCATCCACAGATCGCCCAGTTGTCGCTGACATTCTCTTCTGTATAAATCACCAGTGCCAAGAACTGCTGTTCCCCCAAAACCCTCTAGTAATAGTTCTGTTTTTCATTATTACGGTTTCGAGCCTTTCGTCTCGAAACCCTCTTGTAATCGTTATGTTTATTATTATTATGGTTTCGACACCATGGGTGCGAAACCCTCTTGTAATCGTTCTGTTTTTTATACTTCTTCTTCTTCTTCTTGTTCTTCTTCTTCTTCTACTTTCGCGCTTCTGCAACTACCACGCGAACACCGCTGCACCTACAGACTTCAAATTTGCCAGTCAGGTAAAACTGCTCGCAAGAAATTTTTTGATCAAATGACCATAATCTGGGGTCACGTCACCTTTCAACATTTTCAAAATAAACTTAAAAATAGAGCTCATTTGCATAATAAGTGATAATTCAAAATTCTGCTCAATTCACTTTTTAGACCATATAGCCTTGCTCCTTCATGCCAAATATCAAGGTGACAGGTCTTGCCAATTTTGGGAAGAATATTTTTAAAGTATTATTTTTCTGATTTTTCATTGACCTTTGACTTCCCCTATACCTATGCAGCAAAGCTATGGCAATGTCTTATTGAGGCCTATGTTAAAGTCCAAGACAGCCAGAGTCTATTCGACAATGGCCAGTAGGGCACCAAATTAGTCTACACAATTTTGGGGATTCCACTTGACCTTTGACCTTGGCATATTCCTGCAACTCATTTATTATGCGCACATCTAATTCTGAGCCAGCTTTATTGCATATAGGGACAACTTAAGCAATACACTTTTTTCGACTAAATATCATGTAACTGCAATGACCTTTGACCTTAAATATACGTATATGTCCATAACTAAGTAACCACAAGTGCTACACCCTTCATATTTGGTATGATGGGAGACCTTATGACAACACATCATGGACCTCATCAATTATGTGCATATCTTATTCTGAGCCAGCCAATAGAGCTAGAGGTCTGATTTTTGCTATAAAGGCATAACTTAGCAATACACTTTTTTTGCCAAATGTCATGTGACCTCGATGACCTTGAATATACGTATATGTCCATAAGTAAGTAACCACAAGTGCTACACCCTTCATATTTGTTATGATGAGAGACCTTCTGACACCACATCCTGTACCTCATAAATTATGCGCATATCTAATTCTGAGCTAGCCTATAGAACTAGAGGTCTGATTTTTGCTATAAAGGCATAAGTTAGCAATACACTTTTTTTGACAAAATGTCATTTGACCTCGATGACCTTTGACCTTGAATATACGTATATGTCCATATTTAAGTAACCACAAGTGCTACACCCTTCATATTTGGTATGATGGGACACCTTATGACACCACATCGTGTACCTCATTAATTATGTGCATATCTAATTTTGAGCCAGCCAAGAGCTAGAGGTATGATTTTTGGTATATAGGCATAACTTAGCAATACACTTTTTTGACAAAATGTCATGTGACCTCGATGACCTCGAATATACGTATATGTCCATAACTAAGTAACCACAAGTGCTACACCTTTCATATTTGGTATAATGGGAGACCTTATGACACCAGATCGTGTACCTCATTAAATATGCGCATAATTAATGCTGAGCCAGGCAATAGAGCTAGAGGTCTGATTTTCGGTATATAGCGATAACCAAGCAATACAATTGTTTTGACAAAATGTTGCGTGACCTCAATGACCTTTCACCTTAAATATGAGTATATGTCCATAACTAAGTAACCACAAGTGCTACACCCTTCATATTTGGTATGATAGGAGACCTTATGACACCACATCATGGACCTCATCAATTATGTGCATATCTTATTCTGAGCCAGCCAATAGAGCTAGAGTTCTGATTTTTGGTATATAGGCATAACTTAGCAATACACTTTTTTGACTAAATCTCATGTGACTTCGATGACCTTGAATATACGTAAATGTCCATAACTAAGTAACCACAAGTGCTACAGCCTTCATATTTGGTATGATGGAGACCTTATGACACCACATCCTGTACCTCATTAATTATGCGTATATCTATTTCAGAGCCAGCTAATAGAGCTAGAGGTCTAATTTTTGGTATATAGGGATAACCAAACAATACAATTTTTTTGACAAAATGTCATGTGACCTCGATGACCTTGAATATACGTATATGTCCATAACTAAGTAACCACAAGTGCTACAGCCTTCGTATTGGTATGATGGGAGACCTTATGACACCACATCCTGTACCTCATCAATTATGTACATATCTAATTTTGAGCAAGCCAATAGAGCTAGTGGTCTGATTTTTGGTATATAGGGATAACTTGGCATAACAATTTTGACCTGATGTCACGTAACCTTGATGACCTTTGACATCAAATATACATATTTGTCCGTTACTCATTAACCACAAGTGCAATACCCTTAATATTTGGTGGAATGGGACACCATAGGACGACACTTCCTGAACCTCATTAATTATGCACATATCTAATTCTCTGCAAACAAATAGAGCTAGAGGTCTGATTATTGGTATATAAGGATAACTATGGGTTACAATTTTTTTGACAAAATATCACATGACCTCGATGACCTCTGACCTCGTTTTAACAAATACTACCATAGCCTTCCGTCTTTTTTGCCTATCCATTCCTCTGTGCCCCTGTGCACCGAGATGTCTCGAAACCCGGTCATTGCTGCTTTGCAGCTATATTAACTATTGTTCTGCCACCTTTTCATGCTTGCCATTTGAACACCGTAATCACAAATGACTTCCAATTTGGCACATAGGTAAAACTCAAAAACCATATTTTGTATTTCGTTACCATGGCAACAGGTCACATGACCTGCCGTCAATCTAAAATTTAAACTTTTAAATCAATCTCATTTGCATAAATATTCATCTATCAAAATTCCGCGAGGTCATTTTGTAGACCATATAGCCATGCTCCTTCATGCCCAAAATCAAGGTCACAGGTCCTGCCGATTTTGAGGAGAAGATTTTTAAAGTATTATTTTTTCTCATTTTTCTATGACCTTTGACCTTCCCTATACCTATGCAGCTATGCTATAGCAAAGGCTTATTCTGGCCTATGTAAGAGTCCTAAGGGGCTATTGTCTATTGAACGTTGACCAGTTGGGACATCATTTCACACCAAAATTTTGGGGACGCAAACTCTTCTTTTTTGACAAGATGTCACATGACAAACTATATTTTGCCTTATTTATTATGCACAGATCTAATTCTAAGCAAGCCAATAGAGCTGGAGGTCTGATTTTTGGTATATAGGGATGACTATTGGATACACTTTTTTTGACAAAATGTCACATGACCTCGATGACCTATGACCTCGAATATACATATATGTCCATAACTCAGTAACGACAAGGGCTACACCCTTCATCTTTGGTATGATGGGACACCTTATGACGACACATCCTGTTCCTCATTAATTATGCACATATCTAATTCTAAGCAAGCCAATAGAGCTGGAGGTCTGATATTTGGTATATAGGGATGACTATTGGATACAATTTTTTTGACAAAATGTCACATGACGTCGATGACCTTTGACCTCAAATATACATTGTTGTTAATACTTCAGTAACCACAAGTGCTACATCCTTCATATTTGGTATGGTGGGAGACCTTATGACGCCACAAACTGTTCGTCATTAATTATTCCATATCTAATTCTGGGCAAGCAAAGAGACCTAGAGGTTTGATTTTTGTTATATATGGATAACTATTGGATACAATTTTTTTTACGAAATGTCACGTGACCTAGAAGACCTTTGACCTCAAAAATAAGTTTTTACCAATAGATCAGTAACCAAAAGAGATGCATTGTTTATACTTGGTAGGATAGAGACAATATGATGCCATATTCTGAACCTTATCAATTATGCACCTAATTATTTGCTTTACAATACAGGTAATATATCATTCTTTATAATGTTATATATTGTAACCATATGCTCATTTTCTTGAAACCCTTCATCGCTGCATTGGGATACCTTATGACGACACATCCTGTACATCAATAATTATGCACATATCTAATTCTGAGGAAGAGGATAGAGCTAGACGTCTGATTTTTTATACATAGGGTTAACATTTGCATACAATGTTTTTTACAAAATATCATGTGACATCGACGACCTTGGACCTCAAATATACATATATGTCCACAACTCAGTAACCACAAGTGCTACACCCTTCATATTTGGTATGATGGGAAACCTTATGACGACACATCCTTTACCTCATTAACTATGCACATATCTAATTGCAGGGCAAGCAAATGGAGCTTTAGGTCTTATTTTTGGTGTATAGGGATAACCATGGAATATAATTTTTTTGACAAAATATCACGTGACATCGACGACCCTTGACCTCAAATATACATATATGTCAACAACTCAGTAACCACAAGTGCTACATCCTTCATATTTCGTATGATGGGACACCTTATGATGACATAACCTGTACTTCATTAATTATGCATATATGTAATTTTTTGCAAGCCAATGGAGCTTGAGGTCTGATTTTTGGTAAATAGGGATAACTATGACATTCAATTTTTTTAACAAAATGGCAAATCACCTCGATGGCCTTATATTTCACAAATAATACCATAGCCCTCCCTCTTATTGCATATATATTTCACTATTGCCTCTGTTGACCAAAATGTCTCGAAACCCGGTCATTGCTGCTTTGCAGCAATATTTATTATTATTATTATTATTTATTGCTAATGTAGCCTTTCTTAGTTTTAACATTGTTCGCATTTCACATGACTTTTGGAAAGAAAATTTGTACATTTTTGTCTTTATTTATTTTCCTGACGGGAGATTGGTAGTATATCAGCGGCATACTTCAAAACGTGTAATTTGTAGCCCTTGAATGAGTGCATCTGTCGTCCAATCGCCGCCATCTGACATTCAAATAACATACTTGGGGTATGGAAGTTTGTAAATGTTTTACCGGACAATAAGCTATCCTGGTCCCACCGCTGACATCTTTATTCATGCTCATATCGACGGTAAATTGTCTATTCTTTATCGGATACACCTGTCACTGATTTCCCCCGTCCGACTTTCTTGTCAAAGACAATTTTAGTGGTCAGCATTGGCAAACCTTACCGAGCATATTGGTCGCCTAATTCCGGATACTCGACAACATAGGCCTACATCCGTTCTGTCATGACTTTGTTTGACCACTCAGGAGCAGTAGGAGACTTTATAAAGCTTCTATCAGCTCGGCCGTAAACTGTCTCGGGGAGAATATTAAAATCCCCGTAGAACCGTGCCACTCTAACACAGCACTACGCATTTCCCCAATTACATTTATGCTGACTCATTGAATGGTAAATTTTGTTTAAAAAAGGAAATCAATCTAAATTCATGTTTGCCAGGTATAGATTGTTCCATCTGCGGTAAATGTAGACGCAGAACAAAATTTGTACATTTTTGTCTTTATTTATTTTCCTGACGGGAGATTGGTAGTACTGCAGCGGCATACTTGATGGCTTCTGCCTGTATATGACCAATGAAATTGTCGTACTTTAGATACAGAAGATAGTCAGCTGTTTATTGGGCACTTTTCACAAGCTGCCCCCTTAGAGTCAGTCAATTTCATGAACCTTAGGTACGCTAAATTGTCAATCCTTTTTGCCGGTAAAACTTTCACTAACTGCCGGCTGACGGTCATTCCGAACAACATTATTTTGTATGGAAAATGACCACCCTTTTCCGGGCACACTTGTGGTCTACTGCGCGCCGACAGCGATTCCAATCAAGGCGCTTCTTTACGGGAAATTTTCAATCTCTTTCACGGCATACCTGTCTCCGGTAGCCGATTCAGTGCAATTACAATCGTCGCACTTTAAGTACGTGTAATTTGTGGCAATTGAATGATTGCACCTGTCGTTCAATCGCCGCCATCTGACATTCAAATAACCGTACTTGGGGTACTATGTGTGTGTTTTTACTGTGTCTGTGTGTCGTCTGCTCCATTCACACTGTGTTGCTCGGTCGCGCACAGGATTGTAACATCTAAGTCGGTTGCTGTGACCAACTATTTTGGGTTGGAAACGGTAGCCCACTGGTTTTTTGTGAGGCCTAGCAGCTAGGCGATGTTGCAGTGAGTGTGTGGAGGTTCGAATCCCGTTTCGGTTAAAGTAAAAATTATATTTCTTTAACCTGAGTGGACAGTTTCTGCTAGTGGATATTTACTTGACCCGAGTCTGTGTGATAGCTCAGTAAAAGCTTCGTGCTTTTCCGATTACTATATGTGTGTTTGTACTATGTCTGTGTGTCGTCTGCTCCATTCACATTGTGTTGCTCGGTCGCGCACAGGATTGTAACATCTAGGTCGGTTGGTATGACCAATTCTTTTGGGTTGGAAACGGTAACCGACTAGTTTTTTGTGAGGCCTAGCAGCTAGGCGATGTTGCCATGAGTGTGTGGGGGTTCGTATCGCCTATGGGTTATAATAAAAATATATTTTGTCAATGTTTCACAGCACAATAAGCTATCCTAGTCCCGACGCTGACATCTTTACTCACGCTCATATGAACGGTAAATTTTCGATTCTTTATCGGATACACCTGTCACCGATTCCCGCCGTCCGACTGTCTAGTCAACGCCAATATTAGTGGTCAGCATTGGCAAACCTTACCGAGTATATTGGTCACCTAATTCCTGATACTCGACAACATAGGCCTACATCCGTTCTGTCATTGAATTGAATTGAATTGAATTGAATTTATTTCACCAGATGAAAACATATATATACATGTCCAGTAAGTAAACTTATAAAAAATCTGGTGAGGTCACGGAAATAGTTCGATCAGAACTAGTCTAGTCCGTGACCCAGACAACTTAGTATATCACATACATTTATCACACATACTGATACATTCAGTATAAAAGCCGTACAATAGTGTATTTAATATATCTTCACATCACCACAATATCTTATAAACAGCAATCAAACCCATAATACAAGTAGTTGACACACAAATTCATTTTGGTTGTTCAAACTTGGATTGTTGAAATTTATATAAGTACAGTCTTTTGTCAAGTTTTTGCTCTTTTCTCTCAAATGAATCTTTCTCTGTATAATTCCTCATCTGATTGGTTTGAAACTTGATTTGTATATTCCTAGTGTGATATTAGCACTTAACATTGTCCTTGACACTATTTTTTTAAGTTACTTACAAATTACATACAAAAAACATACTGAAACTACCATGTTGTCCCTACCATACACACATTTCTAATACTACACACTACTTTATGATAAATGCAATTCAAGATCACTTTTCACACTCCAATGCTATAGCATTATATGTCTTATCACACATTTCCAATACAAAAAAGGCAACTAAGACAGTATTCATCACATTTAATGACAGTTACCCTCACAAAAATCAACAGCTTCTGACCTTAAATTTCTTACAAAAATTCATTCGAATTTATTTGTCACTTTCTTTGACTTTAATGTAACACACCTGTTCAAAAATCCCCCTTACGCTCAGCATCATTCTAGGAGAATTGCTAAAAATCAGCCACTGCCTTCTTAACACAGCAGTATTTACCAAGAAACATATAGCACTTATGATAAAAATATTTCTCAGGTTAACTTCAACAGCAAACACTGTCCTTCAGTTGATTTTCAACATTCCATAATCGCTATAATAATACAAAACTTTCTCTTCTTACCTGCAATATTTGATGACTGTACACATTTTAGATTTTAAATCTCTCAATTCACAAAAAAGGCCCACATACACATGCTTCTGCATACCACATCAATATACAGTCAACAGTAAACACATGACTTACTCAAGGTACTACATTTGTGATTAATCATAAAACAGTCCAATAGCTAACACTGCACCTAATCAGTTCTATACACAAGACCGCCAAACATAATACAAATACAAACTACCATACATTGAAAATCAAATTGCTCATCACCACAATCAAGAAAGCAACCTCAAATTCATCTCAATTTAACCTTCAAAAATACAGAACAGATTAAAACAGCAACCTCAAATTCACCTGACTTTACCCTTTAAAATCACAGCACAGCTCTGACAACACATCAGAAAACAATGAAATACCAAACAGTTTGATAAAGAAATGCAACAACACACCAATACACAATTGATTACATGATAAGAAAGCATCAAAAATCTCTTGTCAACCACTGATACAACACAAAGCTTGCAACAGAAAACTAACAACAGACAAAAAGCACAACCTCATGACACAAATATACAATATAAAAGCACATCTACAACGATATCTATTTTCAAAACTAGTAAACACAAGATGAACACCACCCGGAATACAGTGGCACAATATCTTGCATAATACACAATATTTTACCTGAATAACTCCCTGTGAAAACAACAGACACTCATATCAGTCAATGTTAGAAAACAATTTGCACTTTTTGAAATCAAGGTCAGAAATACAAAGTTGTAGGAAAAAATTTTTGAGAGTGCACGTCAGTTCGTATAGCAGCCATATAGATTTCTAAACTCCCTACCTTTCCGATGATTACAAACATTCCATATTCACTTTCAGACAGAACGTTATCTACTTACCCGAAATATGATAAACATAATTTTCAACATAACTTCATCAGCCGACACAATTACAATCACTCGAACCGCCCAAAAAACAACCCCACCGAATAAACGTGGCTCTTCGACACATTTAATACATCAACAAGGTCAACAATTCAAAGAATCACACATCACACGGTGAACTTGCAAATTTATTTCAGTCCACAATACCACAACGTTTATACCCAGCGTTTCATAACACTGACCTATCGATTACATACAGACTAGCTAACTGTGCAAATGCGACATTATCTCCCCACATCGACCTCGTTCTTGGCCATATTATATTATTAACACTGAGGCGACGGGTTCCCACAAGGCCGATCTCATGTTTCCATGTTTGTCGGTCGTCAGCTGTCAGTTTGAGCAGTTATGGTCTGAACTACCCTGAGCTGACATGTGATCTTTACTGTGTTGATGTATTCAAGGTTCGTACAGCCTAGGGAGCCTTATGTAAATGTCGAATACTATTTGCATAATAAAAAAAAAATTATTACGCATTGGGGAGATTACAGACCGGGAAATCATCTGTTAGCTACTCAGATGCTTTTTTCATCGCACACCGACTCGCTCTCTGCCAAAACAGGAACTGCTCTGGCTGAGACCTTGTCTTGCGATCGTCCGATGCAATCATCGTTGTAACTCGATCTTTACCCCAAACGCAAACGTGTTAGACTCAATCATTCACTTCACACAACCACACACAAAAGTACATCGTACTCATCGATAGTTTGCGAGTGAATGTTTTTTTATTTCCATGTCAACTGTGTAATAAAGGGTTGTAATACCGACAAATGTTCAGTCCGTGCATAGTCAAGTTCTGCGGTCCTCTGCAAACGGCATTCACACATTGTGCTCTCGCCAGCACGCTTGTCTGTACCGTGGGTGACACAGTGGTAACTGGCAGGTGAGGCAACAGTTGATTGTCTCATGAACACGATTGGGACGAGTTCCATGGCCTACTATCCGTCCTGCACGTCGACACATCACGCAACTACGTCTTCCGTCCGGATTGCGACCCATTCGATGACCAACTCTTTCAACATTGGTAGGAATGAGACGTGGTGCCGTCAGACTTGTTCTCTTGGGGGACGTTGCCGAGATGAGAAATTACCGATCAGCTGTTTTGCTACTTGGGCGCGAAACATGAGCTGACGTCTGTATCTCGATCCACTTTGACCGTATCCATGAACTGATGCCATGTTGTGGAAAGCGTTCATGAGTGCCTTGTTCAGCTCGTGGTAAAACACAGCTCTGTGCCACCGTGGCGATGATCGACCTGGCGTGTAGTAAGCCAGCTGTTGATCGGTCAAGTCAACACCTCTGAAGTACTGATTGTACATTACAGCAACGTTCGGGCATAGTACTTCAATTCGTTCAAAAGCACCGGTTCTTTTATCTTTACATCGGCGCCTCACTAGCGCTTGATTCGGTCTCCGTGCAGAGACTGCCGTCCTCATAAATTTCACCATTTTTGTGTCTTTCCAGGCACATACTGTCATTGCGCCGTCTTGAAATACCGAGAAACTACCACGTGGCCATCGCTCTTCGTCGTCAGCATCAGGCGTACGACTTGTGGATCATAGTTTTCGGCATTCTTTACTTCATCGGGTAAGCCTAAGGTGTACATTCTGCAGGTTCCCGTGGCAGCAATATTATGCACGTAGAGATGGTCAAACAACGGGCAGAAGTGTAATATGAGTCCATAATGACATGATGTCCTAACTCATAGTAAGGTCGAATCAGCCGGGAAACAACTTTCCCAGGTCTGTTTCCCCTGAAAACTCGGGGGTCGTCTGCAGCATCGGGATCAAGCGGGTGATGACAGTTATCAGCGACAGGTTGATGGACTTCGTCGTTGAAAACGTAACCCGTGGCGGACTCACTGAGAGTGTAAACTCTCATTCCATATTTGTGCGGTTTTGCTGGATTGTAGAGAACATTCTTTGTGCGGGCCCCGGTAGGGGATGACTCCTTCGTCGATTGCCAGTTCGCACATCGGGCTCTGGTGCATTCGGCTGTTTGCATTCACTCGATCAATGACATTTCGTACTTTCAACATCCTATCCCGTTTCTCACTTATTTTTTGGGCTGTATACATGGCTGTGTTACGAGCACAGTATGGCTGTGTGCTGTAGTATAAATATCGCATCAGTAGCTTGAAGCGATCACGGGAAAAAGTTCTCTTGACAAAATTATGACCGAAGCAAACATGGTCCGACCAATACAGCTGGATTTCAGGCTGCCAGCAAATTCCGAACAGCACCATCACTCCAATGAATGCTCTCATTTCGACAACTGTCGTCGGTGTCCAGGCCGATCTTTGACGTTCCCTCGCATTTGCCCTTCTCCTCTGTCTAGCGTAACGATTAGTGCATCGGGTAATGAATCTTATCAGATCCTCGTCGAATATTTGCAAAAACCATTCGACTTCTGAGCATCTGGCAGCGGGTTGATAAGCCCGGCTCTGGACCATGAACTCCGGTAAAAGATCGAAATTACCAGTTCGTAGGTCTGTGTATAGTCTGTTCACGGTACCACCGGCAATACTCGTTTCGTAGTATTCCTGTCTACGCTCTATTTCTTGTTGCATCGTGGTTTCTCACTGCCTGTAATATACAAGCGAGAGAAAGAGATGAGCTTTACAAACCAATGTTTGACGTCAGCGGCAACAGATGTGCCGTCTAAAATTTCTAATGTTTGCGTACAGTATAAACACTTTGAGGTCACACGAACGGACGCATGTTTCCCAGGCAGAGAAACAGTAAACACCGCCGATGACAAATAACATTCACTCGCACTTGATTTTTCATATGTAGTTCATGATTCTATTCAGATAATAAATTCATGAAATGCTTTTTTTCTTTGATATGTAAATAACGAACACCCAAGGTTTGCTACACATTGAGGTATTTTCTCACTTTGCCCAATATTTCATGGATCGTTCTCGAGAGAACCGATCGTCTGGTTATTGATAAAAACCAGATGTTCGCGCGATCCGACGGCTGAGCGAGGTCGTGCAAACCTTAGTAGAAAGGAAGCAGTCGCCGCAGTGTTAATGCACAGATTGCCCAGCAGCCACATGCCTATACCATTGACTACCTCCATGACTACACTACGCCGCCATATTGGAGATCGCAAACCCATCACCAAAATCTCTCTAGCCTCCTTTAAACCGATAGATTCCGCGCCAACAGAAAAGTCGAGTCTTAACAGGACCTCACACAACAAAGACACACGGTTTACAGTTAAGGTGTAACTTGCTAAATGTTTATATGTGGGATTAATTGGCATTACAAAGTACACGTGTAAGCATACGTACCTGAAGTCGAACATCAACTATAAGATGTAGACTCAGTTTCGGATATATGAGAAATGTCTTCACGCGATTTATTTCACCATACGATGTGAATTTTATACATATTTAGTGACAGTCAGGGGTAACACTTGTTTGATATGTTCAATTCTTTACTGTAACATGCTGTAAATGCCACTGACAGTAAACAATCGGGTTCAATTACCTGAAACAATATGCAAAGCCGATGCATTTTGATTCCAAATCAAGCTTTGGAATCACACTGCATTTTCGATTTCATTTCCATTCCGTCCTCTTCGTGGCGTCATCCCCTAGTTATTTTGAGCAATAGATTCCGGTTTATAAATTGACGCGAACAAAACTATGTGGGAACACTGCGCATACCTATTTCTGTTATTTCAAAAAGCGAGATGTGTCAAAACCCGGTCATCGCTGCTTGCAGCTATATTCATTATTCTTTTTCTTCTTCCGTCCTCTACATGCAACTGCCATGCGAACACTGTTGTACCTAGAGACTTCAAATTTGGCACATAGGTAAAACTCCTCACCAGTAATTTTTTGATTCTTTACCATAACAATTGGTCAGGTGACCTTGCAGCCATATTGAAAATAAACTTTCAAATAAACGTTCATGTGCATAAAAATTAAACAATTAAAATTCTTTCAACAACTTTTGTAGACCATAGGCCTAGGCTCCTTCATGCCAAATATCAAGGTCATAGGCACTGCCAATTTTGAGAAGAATATTTTTAAAGTATTATTTTTCTGATTTTTTATTGACCTTTGACCTCCCCTATACCTATGCAGCTAAGGTATGCCAATGGCTTATTCTGGCCTATGTTAAAGTCCACGAATGCCAGCGTCTATTCGACAATGACAAGTAGGGGACCAATTGCACTCCACAGTTTTTGGGATACCACTTGACCTTTGACCTTGGCATATTCCTGCAGCTCATTTATTAGGCACATATCTAATTCAGGGTTTCCCACTGAAGCTATGGGTCTGATTTTTGGTACATATCGCGAACTATGGGAGCAAAGTTTTCAACAAAATATCACTTTACCAGCCACTTCCTTTACCTTATTAATTATTCATATACCTAATTCTGGGCATAAAAATAGAGCTGGAGGTCTGATTTTTTTGTATATAGGGATAACTATGAGATACAATTTCTTTAAAAAAATATCAAATGACCTGGATGACCTCTGACCCCAAATATACATATATATCCATAACTTAGTAACCACAAGTGCCACTCCCTTCATATTTGGTATGATGGGACGACTTATGACGACACATCCTGTACCTCATTAATTATGCACATATCTAATTCTGAGCCAGACAATAAAGCTAGAGGTCTGATTTTTGGTATATAGGTATAACTATGGGATACAATTTCTTTTAAAAAATGTCACATTACCTCAATGACCTTTGACCTCAAATATACATATTTGTTCATAACTCAATAACCACAAGTACTACACCTTTCATATTGGGTATGATGGGAGACCTTATATCGATAGATCCTGTACCTCAATAATTATGCACACATCTAATTCTGAGAAAGCCGATAGAGCTAGACGTCTGATTTTTTATACATAGGGATAACAATTGGATACAATGTTTTTTACAAAATGTCACGTGTCATCGACGACCTTTGACCTCAAATATACATATATGTTCACAACTCAGTAACCACAAGTGCTACATCCTCCATATTTGGTATGATGGGAGACCTTATGACGACACATCCCTTAGCTCATTGACTATGCACATATCCAATTCCAGGGCAAGCCAATGGAGCTATAGGGTCTGATTTTTGGTATATAGGGATAACCATGGAAAATATTTTTGACAAAATATCACGTGACCTTGATGACCTTGGACCTCAAATATACATATATGTCTATAATTCGGATAGTTTTCAATCGCATAACCACAATGGCTACATCCTTCATATTTCGTATGATGGGACACCTTATGACGACATATCCTGTACTTGATTAATTATGCACATATCTAATTTTTTGCAAGCCAATGGAGCTTGAGGTCTGATTTTCGGTAGATAGTTATAACTATGACATTCAATTCTTTTAACAAAATGGCAAATCACCTCGATGACCTTCGACTTCGATTTCACAAATACTACCATAGCCCTTCCTCTTATTGCATATATATTTCTCTATTGACTGTTGACCATAATGTCTCGAAACCCGGTCATTGCTGCTTTGAAGCAATATTTATTATTATTATTATTATTTATTGCTAATGTTGCCTTTCTTAGTTTTTCTTGTCCCACATTTAACTTCCTTCGCATTTCAAATGACTTTTGGAAAGAAAATTTGTACATTTTTGTCTTTATTTACTTTTCTAACGGGAGATTGGTAGTACTGCAGCGGCATACCTGACGGCTTCTGCCTATATATGACCATTGAAATTGTCGTACTTTAGGTAGGGAAGATAGTCAGCTGTTTATTGGGCACTTGTCACACGCTGCCCCATAGAGTCAGTCAATTTCACGAACCTTAGGTACGGCAGATTGTCAATCCTTTTTGCGGGTAAAACTTTCACTAACTGTCCGCTGACGGTCAAATTTCGATCTACATTCTTTGGTATGGAAAATGACAACCCTTTTCTGGGCACACTTGTGGTCTGCTGCGCGTTGACATCGATTCCAATCATGGCGCTTCTTATGCGGGAAATTTTCAATATCTTTCACGGCATACCTGTCTCCGGCAGCAGATTCAGTGCAATTACAATCGTCGCACTTTAAGTACGTGTAATTTGTGGCATTTGAATGAGTGCATCTGTCGTCCAGTCGCCACCATCTGACATTCAAATAACCGTACTTGGGGTACCGAAGTTTGTCAGTGTTTTGCCGCACAATAAGCTACACTGGTCCCGACGCTGACATCTTTATTCACTCTCATCTGTACGGAAAATTGTCTATTCTTTATCGGATACAGCTGTCACTGATTCCGCCGTCCGACTTTGTAGTCCTCGCCACTTTAGTGGTCAGCATTGCCAAACCTTACCGAGCATAATGTCCCCTTATTCCTGATACTCGACAACATAGGCCTACATCCGTTGTGACATGACTTTGTTAGACCACTCAGGAGCAGTACGAGACTTTATAAAGCTTTTATCAGCTCGACCGTAAACTGCCTTGGGGAGAATATTAAAATCCCCGTATAACCGTGCCAATCCAACACATCACTACGCATTTATCCCATTACATTTATGCTGACTCATTGAAATGTAAATTTCGTTTAGAAAAAAATCAATCTAAATTCATGTTTGCCAGGTATAGATTATTCCATCTGCGGTAAATGTACACGCAGAACAAAATTTGTACATTTTTGTCTTCAGTTACTTTTCTAACGGGCGATTGGTAGTACTGCCGCGGCCTACTTGACGGTTTTGCCTGTATATGACCATTGAAATTGTCGTACTTTAGGTACGGAAGATAGTCAGTTGTTTATTGAGCACTTGTCACACGCTGCCCCCATAGAGTCAGTCAATTTCACGGCAGCAGATTGTCAATCCTTTTTGCGGGTAAAACTTTCACTAACTGTCCGCTGACAGCCATTCCGCTCTACATTCTTTGGTATGAAAAATGACCACCCTTTTCCGGGCACACTTGTGGTCTGCTGCAGGTTGACAGCGATTCCAATCAAGGCGCTTCTTATACGGGAAATTATCAATCTCTTTCACGGCATACCTGTCTCAGGCAGCCGTTTCAATGCAATTGCAATCGTTGCATTTTAAGTACGTGTAATGTGTTGCCCTTGATTTAGTGCAACTGTCGTCCAATCGCCGCCATCTGACATTCAAATAACCGTACTTGGGGTACCGAAGTTTGTCAGTGTTTGCCGCACAATATTAGTATCTTCCGTACCTAAAGTACGATGGTCATATACAGGCAGAAGCCATCAAGTATGCCGCTGCAGTATTAAAATGTATTGGGGAAATGCGTAGTGATGTGTTAGAGTGGCACGGTTCTACGGGGATTTTAATATGCTCCCCGAGACAGTTTACGGCCGAGCTGATAGAAGCTTTTTAAACTCTTGTACTGCTCCTGAGTGGTCAAACAAAGTCATGACAGAACGGATGTAGGCCTATGATGTCGAGTATCAGGAATTAGGCGACCAATATGCTCGGTAAGGTTTGCCAATGCTGACCACTAAAATTGTCTTCACAAGAAAGTCGGACGGCGGAAATCAGTGACAGGTGTGTCCAATAAAGAATACACAATTTTCCGTTGATATGAGCGTGAATAAAGATGTCAGCAGTGGGACCAGAATAGCTATTGTGCGGTAAAACATTGACAAACTTCCATACCCCAAGTATGTTATTTTAATATCAGATGGCGGCGATTGGACGACACGTGCAATCATTCAATTGCCACAAATTACATGTACTTAAAGTGCGACGATTTTAATTGCATTGATAGGCTGCCGGAGACAGGTATGCCGTGAAAGAGATTGATAATTTCCCTTATAAGAAGTGCCATGATTGGAATCGCTGTCAGCGCGTAGCAGACCACAAGTGTGCCCGGAAAAGGGTGGTCATTTTTCATACCAAAGAATGTAGATCGGAATGACCGTCAGCAAGGAGTTAGTGAAAATTTTACCCGGAAAAAGGATTGACAATTTACCGTATCAAAGGTTCGTGAAAATGGCTGACTCTATGGGGGCAGCTTGTGAAAAGTGCCAAATAAACAGCTGACTATCTTCCGTATCTAAAGTACGACAATTTCAATTGTCATATACAGGCAGAAGCCATCAAGTATGCCGCTGCAGTACTACCAATCTCCCGTCAGGAAAGTAAATAAAGACAAAAATGTACAAATTTTGTTTTGCGTCTACATTTACCGCAGATGGAACAATCTATACCTGGCAAACATGAATTCAGATTGATTTCCCTTTTTAAACAAAATTTACCATTCAATGAGTCAGCATAAATGTAATTTGGGAAATGCGTAGTTATGTGTTAGAGTGGCACGGTTCTCCGGGGATTTTAATATTCTCCCCGAGACAGTTTACGGCCGAGCTGATAGAAGCTTTATAAAGTCTCATACTGCTCCTGAGTGCTCAAACAAAGTCATGATAGAACGGATGTAGGCCTATGTTATCGAGTATCAGGAATTAAGCGACCAATTTGCTCGGTTAGGTTTGACAATGCTGACCACTAAAATTGGCTTTGACTAGAGGCAATAGAGACATATATATGCAATAACAGGGAGGGCTATGGTAGTATTTGTGAAATCGAAGTCAAAGGTCATCGAAGTGATTTGCCATTTTGTTAAAATACGGATAGCTTTCAATCGGATTCGAACCCACAACATACGGCATCAGTCGCCTAGCTGAGAGGCCACAGACAGAACCACTCGGCTAAATCTCCACTCCCAAAAGAATTGAATGTCATAGTTATCCCTATCTACCAAAAATCAGACCTCAAGCTCCATTGGCTTGCAAAAAATCAGATATGTGCATAATTAATGAAGTACAGGATATGTCGTCATAAGGTCTCCCATAATACCAAATATGAAGGGTGTAGCACTTGTGGTTACTGAGTTATGAACAAATATGCATATTTGAGGTCAAAGGTAATTGAGGTCATATGACATTTTTAAAAAGAAATTGTATCCCATAGTTATACCTATGTACCAAAAATCAGACATCCAGCTTTATTGGCTGGTTCAGAATAAGATATGTGCATAATTAATGTGGTACAGGATATGTCGTCATAAGTCGTCCCATCATACCAAATATGAAGGATGTGGCACTTGTTGTTATTAAGTTATGGATATATATGTATATATGGGGTAGAGGGCATCCAGGCCATGTGATATTTTGTCAAAGAAATTGTATCCTATAGTTATCCCTACATACCAAAAATCAGACCTCCAGCTCTATTTTTATGCCCAGAATTAGGTATATGCATAATAAATGAGTTGCAGGAATATGCCAAGGTCAAAGGTCAATTGATATCCCAAAAACTGTGGAGTGCATTGGTCCCCATTGTCGAATATACGCTGGTATTCTCGGACTTTAACATAGGCCAGAATAAGCCATTGCCATACCTTAGCTGCAAAGGTATAGGGGAGGTCAAAGGTCAGTGAAAAATCAGGGAGCATTCGTTTTTAACAGGGAGGGGGGTCGGTGAAAATCACGGGGGGTTGACTTTTACAAAACCGCTTTTTAAGGGGGATCAAATTTTACAATGAATGATTGAATGGGGGGGTCAAATTTTACAAAGGTTTGTATTGTGTTATGGAAAACAAAATTGACTTTTGAATTTCATCGAAATGTTGCTTGTGTAATCGATGTTTCGAGACAGCAGAATGATAACCGACCAAAGCTCAGCCAAGTCTATTTCTCTAGCAAGGCCTCTCTAGAGCAGCAACAGAGCATGTAGCCCTGAGTACAGGTCTGTGTATTCCTGGCGTTATACGGCCTCCACCACAGCCCTGCAACGGTCTGTGGAGATAACTGGGGTCTCTGCAGCGAGATTCAAAATGGGGATCTCCATGGGTAAACAACTTGCCGAGTACGTTATGTTTCAGAAAATGAGGGAATTTGGACGTTAGATGAAGTCAATCGCATCGTTTCTGGGATTGGTTAGGAGGTAAAGGTAGGCAGGGAAAGGATTTTGCCCCAATAGAGCAGAATTTCGGCCAAAAAGACCGTTTAGTCTTCAGTGCGGTCCAGATCCAAGCCGCAGAGACCTCAGTTCTCTTCATAGACCATTGTAGGGCTGTGGTAGAGGCCATATGATGCTGGGATCACACGTGCACAGACCTGGCGCAGACGCAGGGCTACAGAGCATCGGGCATGAAATGAGGAACCAACACACAGTCATATAATGTAACAAACAACTTCTGTATATTACTATATTGTGTCAAATATCGGGGTCTACATATAAAATAGTAAAACCGTACTTCAAAACTATAAATATTACTCCATGGTAACAATAACCCTACTGATCGACCCCCCGACGGCAGGAGTCGAACACACTTTCAGAACAAAAACTCTGTTCAAACCCTTTCTAAATGCTTAACAATTTCCATGGAAAAGTTAACGTTGCTGCAGAGGTACCTCAGACTTGACCACGCGGCTCGGAAACACAAATAGTTCTCACGCGACTTTAACTCATGTTCGATGATGAGCACAATTGTAAGTCCGGTGTAATGTCTGCACATGAAAGTCGGCGACAACACACGCAATTCACTGCTAAGCTACCACGGGAGCAGCCGTCTTAGATCTTTGTTTACTTCCGGTCGTGACATGCCAAACTGATCTGAAGTCTTCCTCTGGTAACTCCGCGCATCGACAAAAGTTCAGTGGAACAATCATAAATAATGTTCTCATGACAATCTCAGACATCTGACTGAACTCATAAACGGAATAAAGTTCGCAGTTAACACACAATTTGCTGCAGAAAGATCAGCTTTCAACTTGTGGTGATACTATCATCTCAGCGTGCAGTGCGTATTGCAAATATACGGCACGGCTTTCACTTGTGTGAGCAATGTTCGTTCGATCGACTAAAGTAGAGGATGGCGTAGGGTTTAAATAAACAGTCCGATCCGCATAAAGTTCGATCTCTGCCACTCATCGGTTTCTTTACATATCTGCTGACTTGAGCAAAACTCAAAATAGAGAAATATCTGACTTAAAAAGCACACGCTGACACTCAAACCTTCCAGTGCCAGTGCAGCATGCAACGTAAAACACTCTCTGGAAAGTTCCCGTCTTGGACTCCCTAGGTATACAGTGATAACACACAAGAACTCCCAGGCAAAATAGAAAATACACAAGTCTTCCGTACATAATCTATGAGAAGCTATGAATAATTTCTTTTAAATACAAAACTAGCTAAATCTGTGTATTTATAGACTCTTGATTATTGATATTAATGTACTTGATCTGACTAGGGTGATTACAAGTGGATGTTTGTGCAAGAAATTTGATTTTGGAATGTCACCGAAATGTTGATACACTATCTTGTCTATGAGGAAACTATGAATATTTTTTTCCAATATAAAACTAGGTAAATCTGTGTATTTATTTACTCTTGATTATTGATATTAGTGTACTTGATTAGACTAGAGTGATTACAAGTTCATGTGTGTGCAAAAAATTTGATTTTGGCATTTCACCAAAAATGTTGATTCTCTAGTATGTGAGGAAACTTTTTCAGCCCGGGGCCACAGGGTGCGAAGGGTTAATGAATCAAATCTGATGAAATTTTTTTTCATGGAAGGGGAGTCACATTTTAAAAATTGGGGGGGCTCAAATTTTAGAAATTTGATTTGGAGGGGGATCGCTTTTCACGTTTCATTTGTCACTCAGATTCCACCGGCCCCCCTCCCCATAAAAAACGATTGCTCCCATATACTTTAAAAACCTTTTTTTTTCAAAATTGGCAGTGCCTATGATCTTGATATCTGGCATGAAGTAGCCTAGGCCTATGGTCTGCAAAAGTTGTTGAAAGAATTTCAATTAATTTCTATGCAAATGAAAGTTTATTTGAAAGGTTATTTTCAATATGGCTGCAAGGTCACCTGGCCAATTGTCATGGTAAAGAATCAAAAAATTACTTGTGAGGAGTTTTACCTATGTGCAAAGTTTGAAGTGTCTAGGTACAACAGTGTTCGCATGGCAGTTGCATGAAGAGGACGGAAGAAGAAAAAGAATAATAAATATAGCTGCAAAGCAGCGATGAAGGGTTTCAAGAAAATGAGCAAATGGTTACAATATATAATATAATGAAGAATGATATATAAAACTGCATTGTAAAGCAAATAATTAGGTGCATAATTGATAAGGTTCAGAATATGGCATCATATTGTCTCTATCCTACCAAGTATAAACAATACATCTCTTTTGGTTACTGATATATTGATAAAAACTTATTTTTCAGGTCAAACATCATCTAAGTCACGTGACATTTTGTCAAAAAAAATGTATTGCTAGGTTATCCCTATAAACCGAAAATCAGACCTCTAGCTCTATTGGCTGTCTCAAAATTAGATATGCGCATAATTGATAAGGTACAGGATGTGGTGTCTTAGGGTTTCCCATCATACCAAATATGAAGGGTGTAGCACTTGTGGTTACTTAGTTATGGACATACAAGTATATTCAAGGTCAAAGGTCATCGAGGTCACATGACATTTTGTCAAAAAAAGTGTAGTGCTAAGTTGTCCCTATATACCAAAAATCAGACCTCTAGCTCTATTAGTTGGCTCAGAATTAGATATGCGCATAATTAATGAGGTACAGGATGTGGTGTCATTAGGTCTCCCATCATAACAAATATGAAGGGTGTCGCTCTTGTGGTAACAAAGTTATCGACATATACGTATTTTCAAGGTCAAAGGTAATCGAGGTCACATGACATTTTGTCAAAACATTGTGATTCTAAGTTATCCCTATATATGAAAATTCAGACCTCTACTTCTATTGGCTGGCTCAGAATTAGATATGCACATAATTAATGAGGTACAGGATGTTGTGTCATAGAGTCTCCCGTCATACCAAATATCAAGGGTGTAGCACTTATGGTTAGTTAGTTATGGACAGATGCTCATATTTAAGGTCAAAGGTCGTCGAGGTCACACGACATTTTGTCAAAAAATTCTATTGCGAGGTTATCCCTCTGTACCACAAATCACATCTCTAGCTCTAATAGCTGGCTCAGAATTAAATACGCACATAATTAATGAGGTACAGGATATTATGTCATAAGATCTCCCATCATACCAAATATGAAGCGTGTAGCACTTGTGGTTACTTAGTAATAGACATAAACGTATATTCAAGGTCATCAAGGTCACATGACACTTTGTCAGTCCTTTATGCATTTGACCACATCTTATACTATACGACCATGCTGACCACGACCACACAGCACATACCGTGCACCATGTTAGTACTTTATGCATCTGACCACACCTTATACTATACGACCATGCTGACCACGACCACACAGCACATGCCTTGCACTATGTCAGTACTTTATATATTTGACCACACCATAAACTATACGACCATGCCGACCACAACCATACAGTACATGCCTTGCTGTAAGTACGACAGCGTATGCCTAGCTTATTTCAGCACTTCTTCATTTGACCACAGCTTATTCTATACGACCATGCTGACCACGATCACAGAATCCATGCCTTGCTGTATGACTGCACGTCATGCATTTGACCACACCTTATACTATACGACCATGCTGACCACGACCACACAGCACATGCCTTGCACTATGTCAGTACTTTATATATTTGACTACACCTTATACTATACGACCATGCCGACCACAACCATACAGTACATGCCTTGCTGTAAGTAAGACAGCGTATGCCTAGCTTTATGTCAGCACTTCTTCATTTGACCACAGCTTATTCTATACGACCATGCTGACGACGACCACAGAGTCCATGCCTTGCTGTATGTCAGCACTTTATACATTTGACCACACCTTATACTATACGACCATGCTGACCACGAGCACACAGCATATGCCTTGCACTATGTCAGTACTTTTAATGCATTTGACCACACCTTATACTATACGACCATGCTGACCACGACCACCCAGCACATGCCTTGCACTACGTCAGTACTTTATGCATTTGACCACACTTTATACTATACGACCATACTGACCACGACCACACAGCGCATGCCTTGCACTATGTCAATACTTGATGCATTTGACCACACCTTGTACTATAGGACCATGCTGACCACGACCACACAGCACATGCCCTGCACTTTGTCAGTCCCTTATGCATTTGACCACATATTATAATATACGACCATGCTGACCACGACCACAAAGCACATGCCTTGCACTATGTCAGTACTTTATATATTTGACCACACCTTATACTAAACGACCATGCCGACCACAACCATACAGTACATGCCTTGCTGTAAGTAAGACAGCGTATGCATAGCTTTATGTCAGCACTTCTTCATTTGACCACAGCTTATTCTATACGACCATGCTGACGACGACCACAGAGTCCATGCCTTGCTGTATGTCAGCACTTTATACATTTGACCACATCTTATACTATACGACCATGCTGACCAGGACCACACAGCACATGCCTTGCACTACGTCAGTACTTTATGCATTTGACCACACTTTATACTATACGACCATACTGACCACGACCACACAGCGCATGCCTTGCACTATGTCAGTACTCTATGCATTTGACCACACCTTATACTATACGACCATGCTGACCACGACCACACACCACATGCCTTGCACTATGTCAGTACTTTATGCATTTGACCACACCTTATACTATACGACCATGCTGACCACGACCACACAGCACATGCCTTGCACTATGTCAGTACTTTATGCATTTGACCACACCTTATACTATACCACCATGCTGACCACGACCACACAGCACATGCCTTGCACTATGTCAGTACTTTATGCATTTGACCACACCTTATACTAAACGACCATGCTGACCACTACCACACAGCACATGCCTTGGACTACGTTAGTCCTTCATGCATTTTACCACACCTTATACTAAACGACCATGCTGACTACGACCACACAGCACATGCCTTGCACTATGTCAGTATTTTATGCATTTGACCACACCTTATACTATACGACCATGCCGACCACAACCATACAGTACATGCCTTGCTGTAAGTAAGACAGCGTATGCCTATCTTTATGTCAGCACTTCTTCATTTGACCACAGCTTATTCTATACGACCATGCTGACCACGATCACAGAGTCCATGCCTTGCTGTATGTCAGCACTTTATACATTTGACCACAGCTTATACTATACGACCATGCCGACCACGACCACACAGCACATGCAGTGCTGTATATCAGCACTTCTTGAATTTGACCACATCTAATATTTTACGACCATGGGGACCAAGACCACAGAGTCCATGCCTTGCTGTATGTCAGCACCTTATGCATTTGACCACACCTTATACTTTTGGACCATGCCGACCACGACCAAGTAAAGAGTGTGTATGAACATCATCAGGTCGGCATTAGTCCACTTGGTTCTCATGTACTACGTCTCTGTGTCTTGATCGCCATGTGAATTGTACGTGGATCGTTTTGAGATACTGAGTGAGCTGTCATTGGTACGTGTGAATCATCACCATCATTACTGTATTCCCCTACACTAGGGGTGTACTTATCGTTAGGCAATTTTTCATGCATTCTGCAGACAATCGTGTGAGCATAACCAAGGGTATTAGAGTTTATTCCTATCCAGGCGGAAGGTGTTTCAAAGCACACTGTACATGCAGCCCGCCAAATCTCTTGCGAGTATTCATAATGGTACGAGAGTTCACATCTAGCTTGGCGGCGTGTGTTTAAAGCTTTCGTGACCGTAACCTCGAAGGAGCAATCACAATAGTACGAGGCGTGCACCTTGCCACACCTCGTACGAGCTTTCATAGATGTACGAGAATTAACATGTAATTTACCTCGTACGAGCATTCATAAATGTACGAGAATTCACATGTACTTTAGCGGTGTGTGTTTACCCAGTTCATGACCGTTAGCATGAGACCATTACCGTTTTGTCTGTGAGACATCGCATGCGGCACCCCGCAGTGTTTGTCATAAACAAACTGCAAGATGATCTGAGCGATACTGCGTCGGCTAATCACTTGGCGATATAGGGATATTCCCAGCGGTTTCCTTATGTATATAGGGACTTCGGTGTTCCAAGTTGCACCAGCAATAATGACGTAGTTTCTCCCTTGCCATTTAAAACCTCTGGCATATTTTTGTTACTTTGTTTTTACGAGTAATCCTGACTCGGACACCAATCTTGCTTACCAAGCTAGTTCACTGATGATATTTAGACTTTGATTGGTATTTACCAAAGCACTTGTATAACTCAACTCAAACTTAATAGCTGATTTGGCTGTATGAGCGCTCCATGTGGCTGATGAGGTGCACAATGTGAAAAAAATATTCACCAATAAGTACACCGTGGCCAGTTTATTGTCGATCAAGCCTACTTGATTTATTTATTTATTTATTTATTTATTTATAATATTCATCCACAGCGGATACAGACAAATTCTCCTTGTATAAAGACATAACAGACCCAGGGCCTGCAAAGGGTTGTAAATGACAGAAAACGATTGACACATTGTGTTAAAAATAGAGACACAAGGTACCACTTCCATTCCTGAAATCCTTCATGCAATAATGAATTTATTGAGGCATTAAACTGCCATAGTATCACGTAAACTTCCGTATCTCATGCAGACAGTGTGTCTAGGGAAATTGAAATACACAAGACTTGTACATGGACCAGTGTGGTATCTCAATCTTGAACACGGGTGCTAATTTTTCCTTTGTGCAAACAGAATTTCTGACTGCATGAACTTGGCTTAATCAACAGTAAAGTGGCAAAGGGTGTACCATACTACATGTAATGCAATAAATTAATTTGTGACTGAGTTTCGGCCACTGGACGGCTTTCCCCGTAGAATTTAGTCGTCATAAAAATCTGAGTATTCTGGTTTCGCACAGAATAAAAGCAATATTACAATAATTTTCTTTGTACAACGAACCACTCTCAATAAAGTAGTCAATCATTGTTTTTACAGCAAGTTCATATGTATTGTATTTATGTATTCTTACTTTGAAACAGGAAGCCAAAGCGGTGAAGTTGGCAGACGTTTAGTATGGCTGGTTTGGATCTTGTGTTTTGTTATACCTGCTTACTGCTTTATGTAATTATCAGGACAACGTAAACTTGCTTTGTCCGTCAAATTCAAAGTATATGATCATCTCAAAGAATTAATCCAACGTGAAACCATTTTGGAAAAGAGGCAGACGACAGAGAGCTACAGACGATGGCCAAGCTTACAGGAAGTTATACCTGAAAAAGTAGTCAAGCAACAATGGAAACTTACATGGTACCACGTCTTATGTTTTGAGACCCTCTGAGCCAATATGCAGACATTTTTTGAAACGGGCTTAAGTGTCCTACATGCATAGATTTATTTGGAGGGGATACGTCGATACCATTAAAACAATCTAGCATATTGAAAAATGGAATCGCTTAACATAACCGGCCAAGTATGCCGTATAATTTAAATGGCTGTGTGTTACTAATTAGTAAGGTATATACTTGTGATAGGGGCCACCATGTAGCAGCTCATCACCATGGAATAACCACTAAATTTCGTATCGATGGCGACATCCCATTTTCTCTCGGCCATAAGTGTGGAATGACCAAGCATCTTCTCGCTTTCATAAAATCACTAGCTGAATCCAGTGTCGCTTTCACCATAGACCTTAAAAACGGAAGGACAGGCAACTGCCGGAAAAGACAAAGAAACTACGTATTTACCCGTACGATCTGGGTTATAATCCTCTGCGCAGTTATGTAAACGCAAAACACGTCACGTGATGACACAGTGACGTCTTTGCAGCACTGGAGCTACACAGACATGAGAAGACGCTATACCTGTGCTGCTGTCGAGTCTTAAGTCGCGTTCTGTTCCGGGGTCTAGTTCACTTTGTTTTCAAGGATTGTATTACCCATTGATTTTTACAGACAATTTTGCTACCATTTTCGACAGATGAGTCACTATTAGGAAGGTATTGTTGTTGTTGTTATTTGTTTTTCCCGTCAATTCACGATCGAGACGGCAAAGTTAATTTTGCAATCTAATCATTGTACACCCCTGATAACTCTTCCGTTTATTTCTGATTCATGTGTAATGCTGTAAACTTTCTTTTGCTTCATTATGTACTTCTTGCACTTCGGCACTGTAGTATTTTTAAAAACTCGTGCATCTTCAGCCGGATCGGCCATTGTTGTTTACGAAGCGACTTCCTGTTTCAACTGAAAACTTCCTACCCTGTCATATTTCTCTGCTGTAATGATAATGCATGTCAATGATAGTAAACGTTTCAACCTTAGGTATTTCGTCAACTGACTAGTATTTTGCGGGGCAAATCATGTTTACATTGTAAAACTTGTACCAAATTCACGTGCAGGCATCTCCAGCTCGATCGGCCATTGCTGTTGATGGACGATCTTTTTGTGCGTTTCAACTAAGTAATTTTTTACCCTCTTAATAATGCATGACAGTGCTAATGTACGTTTCTACGTGTCTTATTTCGTGGATTGAACTAGTATTTTTAGGAGAAGTCATACGTACATTTGTAAAAATAGGACTAAATTTACGCGTCTCCGACTCAATCGGCCATTGTTGTTTACAACATGACATTCTGTGCGTTTCCTCTGAGTAATTTTTCTTACCGTCTCATGTTTCTCTGTTGTAATAATAATGCATGACAGTGCTAATGTACGTTTCTACGTGTCCTATTTCGTGGATTGAACTAGTGTTTTTAGGAGGAAGTCATACGTACATTTGTAAAACTAGGACTAAATTCACGCGTCTCCGACTCAATCGGCCATTGTTGTTTACAACGTTTTTAAAGTCTATGCTTTCACCGAAATAAAAAGGATCATAAAATCACACGTGATTGACGACGTCGGGCGCAGGTTATCTAAATTTTATGAAGATGGCGAATGTCAAGGAAAGACTTTTGAGTGGGAATTAAGGAAAATTGTAAATAGTGAAAAAATTATGTTTCCTGGCAGAAACAATATCGTGGACTGTTATGTCAGTGATTTTATGAGAAATGAGGATCAATATGCGACAGCATCATGTCTAAGATTGAAGGGTCACTGTTGAGCTGTAACCACACGTTCAAGTAGGCCACCAACATCGGCTATGCAAGACAACCAACGGGAAATGGTTAAATGTGTATGATGCCCTTTTCTGTGTGACAAATATTCACGGAGAAATTTTAAAATTTCAATTGACAAAAGGTGAATCGTTCGGCGCAATTGAACAGCTCTTCAAAAATTTAAATAATCTTTTTGTAAAATTAGGGAAAAAGATTGAAATGTTAAGTATTGACATCTGTTGCAAATGGAGAGACAAAATAAAAAGCGCTTTTGCTGATTTTCCGAATGTTCATGTAAAGCTGGACATGTTTCATGCCGTTAGACATGTGACATCGGCCATTGACAGAAAAAACAAACAGTTGTATAAACAATTCTGTCAAGAGTTTCGTACTGTTTTTCCTGAAGCAGGTGACATGGGTATGAAGCGAACCAGACCTACAATAGCAAAAAACTGTAATGATGGCCAACTCAAACAGATTTATTAATCGTTGGGCTAACATTAAGAACGAGGGAAAAAAATTATGACACAGGAAGTTATGAAGTAGATAAACAATCTGAAAATACACATCCACAAAGGTTGTTTGTCTGGTATTCCACCAGGATTTGGAACAATTGCAAGAAGTAAATTTGGCATCCATTGGCATACTCACTGATATTTTCTGTGTTACATCGGCACAATATGCGAGTGAAAGAAAGGTGTGCAAAAATCTAAGCGAGGTGGTTTTACAACGACTAGATCAATCTATCGTAAACAAAACTGACCAATCCAACGAAGTTAGGGAGAGTTTCGGGTTTATGTCCGCAGATATCACTGCCGATGATATCGACCGAACTAAGAGACAAAACTCGACAATTTGAAAATCGACGATATTGAAACCATTCAAAAATCTGTAAATTCTGTCATCATTCAACTGCAAAATTCTGAATTGCACACGAAATCAGACCACAGCTACACGAAAAGCGGAAGTAAATCATTTGACGAATTGGAGGCGTTGGAAATCTTGCATGATGCTTTATCGATGCGGAAAACGTTAGCTCAACTGTCAGCAGTAAACAAATATAAGGTGATGAATTATACATACATACCCTTTTTGACAGAACATCCCCTCTTGGTGAACATTATGTCTATTCGCCTTCAACGACATTGAAATTCACGCACAAAGAATCAAACAATTAGCTTCATCCTGGGGGTTAAAAATTGTGTCTGTCGAAGGGGATGGTAATTGCCTATTTTCGGGGTTTTTTTATTAATTTGAGTTTGTCTAAGCATAAATCACTCAATTGAAGTTTGTCTTTCACAAATCGCTCAATTTGAGTTTTTAGAAACACATATCACTCAATTAGAGTAAGTCTTGTACAAATTGATCAATTGGAGTTTTTCTTGCATTAATCACACAATTTGAGTTTGTCTTGACAAATCGCTGAATTGGAGTTTTTATAAACACAAATCACTCAATTAGAGTAAGGTTTGTACAAATCGCTCAATTGGAGGTTTTCTTGCACAAATCACTCAATTTGAGTCTGTCTTGAACAAATCGCTGAATTGGAGTTTTTCTTAAACAAATCTGACGGGGGGTGTCACTCGAAATTTCTGAGTTTCAGCTCGTAAATAATGAAGGCTCCCTTATATACAACGCATCACAAACTTGATGACAAAGAAAAAAAAATTGCATTGCTACTCCATTTGAAAAAAAATTGATGCAGCTCTGACAGTAGAAAAAAAAAATTGCTGTCACTGTGACAGGAAAAAAAAATTGCTCCCATACCCATTTCCTCCATACCCCCCCCCCAAAAAATCAAATGGTTCTCCCCTTATAGGCCTTGTCGTCGTCAGCTGCTACTGGAAATGGCCATTCTAAAATGTACTCTGTAGCAGCAAAGAATGGTGTATCTCAGAGCAAGATTGGCCGTCAAGATCTCCATGAAAAACTGACCGTCAAAATGTAACTGAGCAAACAGTATCGGTAATAAATAGGGAATCCCGAAACTGCAATACTGTGCTTTCGACTGTCACTTCGTGTGGTTTATTTTTTTACACGCGGATGCTTAGGGACTGGTCAGTTTCTTCAGCCTGGGGTAGGGGCGGTGGATTCATGGGGGGGTCACCCTGTTTTTGACTTTGGTGATAGGGGGGTCACCATGTTTTTTGAAATGCCCAATCGGGGGGTTAGTGTGTTTTTGAATTTTGACACAGGCTCATCAGTGCCTAAAATGCTAGTGTCAGCCACAAATTTCATCATTAAGGCTATTGTCTGGGCTATTTTACAACACTAACCGTGTAGTACCTTGTTTTCAGATTTTGTCATCTTTTTGTGCAGTAGATGGTAAAATGCAGTGCAGGGGGAAAACCGGATATTCGGTTGGCATGGCGACAATTTCAGGGTTAAAAATATGAGGAAATTTGTGGCAAAGATATCTATTGAACGAAAAGTCATACAACAACCGAATTTTTTCTGTAGCATTCAGATGTATATGTATTACAATATGAACCTAAATCTAGGACTGTATAAGATGTCAATATAAATTAAATCATAGTCATCTCGGTAAGATTGAAAAATTAATAAATTTCACAACTTTCCGTCAAGTTTCTACTATGACATGATTGGATGACCTTGTTTTTTGAGGTTTATTTTGTAAAGTATTTAATTTCACATATGTTGGCTGATTTTCATTGCATTCCAACCATTCTTTCAAGAGTTATTACTGCCACAAGAAACGAATGCAGTACAAAACACAATTGTTAGGAGTATTGGATTGAAATGTTTACAACATAAAGGTGATACTCATACTTCATGCAAAGTTTACGACCTCAAAATAGGGTATTCGACAAGTTTAAATTGTCAGTTAGAATTCTATTTACAAAAGCCTGGCTGTAATTGCTTTCTAAGTGAAAAATGAACTGTTAATTATCAAAAAACATTGATTTTATAATCAGCATGATAATGAAATTCATGTGAGATTCTTTACTTGTTATGTATATGGACACCATAACGTCTAATATGGTTTGTTTTCTGGTTTAATTGCTATACCTGAATGAAAATCTTCATATGCCTTACAGTAATATCCACACAAAATATAAAACAGAATCATTTGTTGCAAATTTCTTCCTATTACTCATTGATCTGGCTTTTTTAGACTGCAATTAGTTTCAAACTCACAATTTCCACAACGCCATATTTTTACCTCTGAAAAAGCTGCTTCAATAAGCAAGCAAATGGTCACTACTTCATACATGATGCCAAAACTCAACAAAGTTTTTTGGCAACCAAAAATAGCGATTTACCTGTTTTGAATATATAATTAGACTAAATAAAATTTGACCAGGAATCAGTGAGAAAAAAACGCGATTTTTCTCGATTTTAGTTAATATTTTTTGAAGAATGATATAGCTTATTTGAAAGTATACATGTCGAGGGTGACAATGAAGGAAAAAAATAAAATTTGATTTTTTGAGCATTTTGACTGACATTAGCCCAGACGATGGCCTTAAGTTGTATTTTTCGGCGCGCCCTTTGGGCGCGTACCTTTAATAATCAGTCATGTTTTTCAGCACGCCCAACTTTAACATATCAAGCATACATACATCAGAGATATCTGTATGTTCAATATTTTTCTGCGTGCTCTTCAAGCTCATTACATTAATATATCAGACATTTTGCAGCATGCTCTTCAGGTGCATGACTTTAATATACAAGGCATATATATATCAGAGATATCAGGATATTTCATATTTTTCGGCGCGCCCTTAGGGCGCCATACTTTAATAAATCAGATATATCTTGATGTTTGCTAAGTGAAAGTGTACCATTATGAAATCTGTATTTCATATGAAAAGCATGACAAATTCCTGATACTTTTCTGTTCTCTCTATGAGAATTCAGTATGAGAAAGCAACATGTAAAGCTGAGGGCTTGCGTGTATTCTAGTCGTGGTATATTGCCAATATACCACAGTTCTTTTCTCGTCTCAACCAATGAGATTGTTTTTGCGCAGTCGATATACTGGTATGATATAATGGTTTTTAGAGGTTCTTTGTGTTATATGTCAGTAGTTCTTGTTCGACTATAAGATATATGTTAAAAAACCTTCAAACAAACTTGTCAATGTAGTGCTTCACTTTTCTAAAGTGTACCATAATTGTTGACAATAGAATTCTAATACTAACGTAAATTAATCTGTTGAACATTAAAAATGCAGATAATATGCATAGAATGAGTTGATAAGTTAAATTTAGTGCATGCAAATATACTTTCGGGGACACTTATATAAACCCCAAATGACACAACATGTGTGTAGTCGCATGTGTAACTACCTGTATTATCCAGCGATACCACGTACCTAATGTTGACCTGTAATGTAGGGCCATATGCATATTTTTCATTTTGCATACACATTGAAACTGATTAACATGTATCCTTATCATCTTTTATAGGTCTCATATGGCATCTTGAGGAAGTGTGTAAATGTGAAGGGGAGAAATTTTGTAGGGATACAGACTTTTACTACCATAAATAGATATTGCGTATACAACTGTTTAGTTTTGAAAATTACAAATAAAATTATTTACATAAATTCAATGAAAGTTGTTGGACACGCATGTGTCCAACACATTTGTGAACAAACTACCTGTAGGGTTATTACTGTGTCAAAGAAAATAATTAACAAAATAATAAGAGAAAAAAAGTTTCAACACAATGAAAATTATTTATTTTACAGGGTTAATAAATTCATTATTAGTTCATAAGATTGGGGCATGTGGGACGGGATGGGCTTAATATTTTCGAAACAACTGACATTACTTCGGGGATTTTTTGGTCAAAGGTCCATATTTATTTCTTTCTTTAATGAATTAGACTTTGTTGTGTGTACAAGTGCGGTACTGTCTGTTCTGTGCTATTTTGTGTCTATATTTATAACAATTAACTGAGTGTGACAAATTTTGACCTAGTGTTATCGGATTATGGATGGGTATGATTGTAATTATTAAGCCTTTGCATATCAGAGTACTCACAGGGAAACCACCAAAAAGGTGCAACTGTATACGCAATATCTATTTATGGTTCCCCCATGTCGTCACTCAGTCAGTCTACATGTTTGCTGGTCTTTCTGTCCGTCGGTCCAACTGTAGACCAAACTTGAGAATCTAATAAGAATGATTTTACTATGAAAATTGTTATGACATTTCCGGACATGCACATTTTTATGAATATTTGCACTTTCATTTATCAAAACATACCTTTTCCACAGTATGCTCGTCCAAAAGCATTGAAATTTGTAAAATTTGTGGTGCAATGTACCTCTAAATCCTGTATTTTAGATATTTTACCCTCAGAGTTTTTAGAGATATGTATATGAACGTGCAACTTTTACCACATATCTTTTAAACTGTTCATTTTGAATGGGCACTGTTGCGGATATATGTAAAATGGCAATTGCTCGACCTTTGATAAAAAATCCTACTCCATGATCTGTACTTAAGAATTATCGACCTGTTTCGAATTTATGCTTTTTATCCAAATATACCAAGAACCATGGGGAACCCCACACTGTAAACTAACAATGCATTGTTGCAGATCAGTTCAAAAGCTATTTGACAGAAAAGCAAATATATGCAAAGGTGTCATGCAACATATTGCATGTATCACAGCCCAGAGACTGCCTCCTCTGTGTTAACAATGATGTTATGATGGCTTTAGACTCTCGTAAGGATGTAATTATAATGATGCTTGACTTGTCAGCAGCCTTTGATACTTTTGACTATGAGATTTTGCTTCATAGATCAGAATATTATTTTGCTGTATCTGATCATATTTGACATGTCATTATGTGTGTCTATTAATTCCACCACTTCAGAAGCTGTTATTTTACAGTGTGGGGTTCCCAAAGTTTCTGTACAAGGGCACATACTTTTTACGTTGTACACTTCCCCTCTTGATGATATCATTTCTATCCATGGTTTAAAAAACATGTACATGTAATATTCGAATGATTTTCAAGTCTATATAATCTTGTAATAATCTTGAAAATGTTACATTAGACCATGAACAGTGTGTAATTGATATCCGTCAATGGATGACGTCAAACATACTAATTCTGAACAAAAACCAAGATGGTTCAGTTTTCGTCACGGTTTCGTAAAGATGGAACAAAGTTGAAATCCCTCTGAGTCGGCACATTTGTTATAATTCAATCAACGTAAGTAAGAAACCTGGGATCACTATGATGCTTAATTCCGATGGTTTGCATAAAATTGGAAAAATTTGTACCTTATTCATGCAAAAACTGCAGCGTAAGTACGTGGTTTTGTAACATCGAGACTGGATTGTTAAGGCCTTACGGAATTCCAAATTACCAGATAGAAAAATTCAGTCTGTCCAAAAATGCCGCTGCTCGCCTAAATACCAGCACAAACAAACTTTAACATATTTCACCTGTTCTTGCTAAACTTCGTTGGTTACAGGTAAAGGAATGGATTAAGTTTAAAATAATCATTCTTACTTTCAAAATTCTAAGCAGCAATATATTGTCCAGATTACTTGAGGTCCTTGATCGACGAAAAGACACCACTTCATTATATCTGGACATTTTACTTGAATTTGACTCCAATGGTCACCTTTCTACTAGGCTATATGACAAGAGAGATGATTTCAACTTTAGTATAATTAATTTTCCACACCTCATCAGTAATATTCCACTCTCACCTGCTTATGGGGTATACATTTCCCAGCTTATACGATATGCAAGAGCATGCAGTTCATATGGTGATTTTGTAGAGAGACATGGCCATCTCTCTTTCAAACTGTTAAATCAAGGTTACACCAGAGCAAGACTTGTCTCTACATTCAAACGCTTTTTGGCAGGTATCGCAAGCTGGTAGATAAATACAATATCTCTCTTCGACAAATGATCACTGATGGCATCGGTGACATTGGGCCTTAGTTAGTGACCACTACCTATCTGACTTACAGATTGATATATGGCGGGTGCCACATGTGGGGCAGGATGCGCTTACTATTTTCGAAACACCTGACATCACTTCTTGGTCTTTTGGCCAGAGGTCCATATATCTTTCTTTCATGAATTGACTTTGTTTGTACCGTCTATTTACTGTCTGTTCTGTGCTGTTTTGTGTCTATGTTTACAACTATTGTCTTTCAAATTTTGACCTAGTGTTATTGGATTATGGATTGGTATGATTGCGATTATTATACATACTCTTCTTTCACTGAATAATCTTTCAACTAGGTGTAATACAAGGTACACTACTTCAAATCCTGCTTTTCCAGTTGCTGCCTCCATGTTGTGGAATGAACTCATTTTTGATATTACAGTACGAGATTGTTCGTTTGTGATATTGTCTCTTTTAATCGCCACTTAAAACTTGTCTGCTTAGAGACTATTATGCTACCACTTAATGATCTGTAAATTTTAATTTTTGATCAGAGTACCGAGACGTAATGTAGAGCGCTTTTAAGATAGTAATAATAATGATAATAATAATGATGATAATAATAATAATAATAATAATAATAATAATAATAATAATAATAATAATAATAATAATAATAATAATAATAATAATAAGAAGCGTACCCTTCTTTCTCATGATGGGCGCCGCCATGTTTTTTTTTTGAGTACTCGTAAATAAACAAATACGAAACAAATTACTATGATATAACGTGCCTTTTATAAAATATACCTCTTTTATTAGCCAGTAAATGTTATTATACACCTTGTCGCTGATACAAAGTATCGTTGATATAGATAAACGGAGAAAACTGTCGTGCATATGAACGGGGGCATACGCAAAGAATGCTGGGATTGAATTATAGAAGAGCGCCCCCTGTGTCAATAATTAGATTCAAAAATTGCAAGTTTTTAGACGGAACGCTATAGTTTTCAGCTTGCAAGTGGAAGGTGGGCAGTGCGGTTACCATTGCAATGATAATTATTGCATAATACGTCCTTGTTTAACGCAATAGGCTGTTATCATTGTAAAAATTGCCAATTTTTGTCCAAAATTTTTACACGCTACAGAAAATCTATACCTGCCCTGCTGCAGGGTTTGACGTCGTGTAAGTACGTGAACTGCTTTCATCAGAGGGAAACTGGGCATAGTTGTCATATAACGTTTATGAAGTAACAATTACAGTTTATCATGAATCAATACAAATAACATTGCCAATCTTAACCCCTGGCGCGACACCAAGGGCTGAGCCCTATATAATATTAATAATATATAATAATAATAATAATAATAATAGTAACTTACAGATTCATCATAAGAAAAGTCAGTTCTGTATTATGCGCACATAAAGATGAAGAAATTTCAACAATGTTCAAATGTATGTATTATAGAATATTTATTGAAGTGTATACTTTCAGTGAAAGAAATTGGGAATAAATTGATGTATTTTCATGTGACACCATTTTGTACATTACCAGTGAGTATGTAGAATATTAAAAGAATAAACTACTCTGTACAAAGATACTTAGAAGTGTGTGGCTTTATTTATGTGTATTTGCATTCATAAAATACTTTGAAGTGTATATTTCAAGATGAAAATTAGTTGAAAAAAATAATTGATAAACATTTTAAGATATTGACAATGCTTTTATGTGATAAAATGAGTCCATAGATCCAAATGACTGGTACATGGGTGTAAAATAAAATGGCTGGTACAGGACTGTAATAATGTATGGTACAGGACCTATAATTTCAGGGGTGCTTCAGTCGTTACAGAGCTGTGCACATCACTGTACCACTGATAATTGTGCACATTGTGTAGCTAAAAGACATATTACAATAGGTGGCAAGGCACATTTCTGTTTCAGTAGTGTTGTGCGCATTCATGTAACGGAGTCCATTGTACACAGATGTAAATTTTAGGCCTGTAACAGGACTAGGTAAAAATTTTCCAAGCTACAGGACTGTGTACCGCCTAGCTGTTGCAGTGTTGTGCTCCTCTAGAATGTACTAGGATGCTGACACAGCCCTGTTACAAGGGGTGTGCACATTCTAGTACAGGGGTGTGGCAGGTTCTCTGTGTAATCACACAATTAGAGTTTGTCTTGAACAAATCGCTGAATTGGAGTTTTTCTAGCATAAATCACATAGAGTTTGTCTTGTACGAATCGCTGAATTGGAGTTAGTCTCGAATCAATCACTCACTTAGGGTTTTTTCGGGGTTTTTTTATTAATTTGAGTTTGTCTAAGCATAAATCACTCAATTGAAGTTTGTCTTTCACAAATCGCTCAATTTGAGTTTTTAGAAACACATATCACTCAATTAGAGTAAGTCTTGTACAAATTGATCAATTGGAGTTTTTCTTGCATTAATCACACAATTTGAGTTTGTCTTGAACAAATCGCTGAATTGGAGTTTTTATAAACACAAATCACTCAATTAGAGTAAGGTTTGTACAAATCGCTCAATTGGAGGTTTTCTTGCACAAATCACTCAATTTGAGTCTGTCTTGAACAAATCGCTGAATTGGAGTTTTTCTTGCACAAATCACTCAATTAGAGCTTGTTTTGTACAAATTGCTCTAGTGGAATTTTTATAAACACAAATCACTCAATTAGAGTAAGTCTTGTACAAATTAATCAATTGGAGTTTTTCTTGCATTAATCACACAATTGGAGTTTGTCTTGAACAAATCGTCGAATTGGAGTTTTTATAGACACAAATCCTCAATTAGAGTAAGTTTTGTACAAATCGCTCAATTGGAGTTTTTTTTGCACAAATCACTCAATTAGAGTTTGTTTTGTACAAATTGCTGAATTGGAGTTTTTCTTGCATAAATCACTATTTTAGAGCAATTGGAGCAATTTGGAGTTTTTCATGCATAAATTACTCAATTGGAGTTTGTTTTGTACAAATTGCTAAATTTGCGTTAGTCTTGCATTAATCGCTCAATTGGAGAGTGTCTTGAACAAATCATTCAATTGGATTATTTTCGTAAAAATTGATGAATTTGAGTTAATAATGCATAAATCACTATATTAGAGTTTGTCTTGTACAAATCGCTCATTGGACTTTTTCCTGCACAAATCATATAATTGGAGGTAGTTTTGTAGAAATTACTCAATTAGAGTTCGTCTTGTAAAATTTGCAGAATTTGAGTTAATCTTGCATAAATCACTCAATTGGAGTTTATCTTTTACAAATCGCTCAATTGGAGTTTTTATGCACTAATCAGCCAATCAGAGTTAGTCTTGTGCAAATCACTCAATTAGAGTAAGTCTTGTACAAATCGCTGAATTGGAGTTTTTCTTGCACAAACACTCAATTTGAGTTTGTCTTGAACAAATCGCGCTAGTGGAATTTTTATAAACAGAAATCACTCAATTAGAGTAAGTCTTGTACAAATTGATCAATTGGAGTTTTTCTTGCATTAATCACACAATTGGAGATTGTCTTGAACAAATCGCTGAATTGGAGTTTTTATAAACAAAATCACTCAATTAGAGTAAGTTTTGTACAAATGCTCAATTGGAGGTTTTCTTGCACAAATCACTCAATTGGAGTTTGTGTGGAACAAATCGCTGAATTGGAGTTTGTCTTGCACAAATTTCTCAATTGGTTTTTTTTCGTAAAACTTGATGAATAAGAGTTAGTCTTGCATAAATCACACAATTAGAGTTTGTCTTGTAAAATTTGCTGAATTGGAGTTAGTCTTGCATAAATCACTCAATTGGAGTTTGACTTTCACAAATTGATCAATTGGAGTTTTTCTTGCATTAATCACACAATTGGAGTTTGTCTTGAACAAATCGTCGAATTGGAGTTTTTATAAACACAAATCACTCAATTAGAGTAAGTTTTGTACAAATCGCTCAATTGGAGATTTTCTTGCACAATCACTCAATTGGAGTTTGTCTTGAACAAATCGCTGAATTGGAGGTTTTTTTGCACGAATCACTCAATTAGAGTTTGTTTTGTATAAATTGCTCAATTGGAGTTTTTCTTGCATAAATCACTGTATTAGAGCAATTGGAGCAATTGGAGTTTTTCATGCATAAATTAATCAATTGGAGTTTGTTTTGTAAAAATTGCTGAATTTGTATTAGTCTTGCATTAATCGCTCAATTGGAGAGTGTTTTGAACTAATCACTCAATTGGATTTTTCGTGAAAATTGATGAATTTGAGTTAGTCTTGCACAAATTACTCAATTGGAGATTGTCTTGAACAAATCGCTGGATTGGAGTTTCTGTTGTACAAATAACTCAATCGGACTGCCTCTTGCAAAACTCACTCAATTTGATTATTTTCGTAAAAATTGATGAATTTGAGTTAATAATGCATAAATCACTATATTAGAGTTTGTCTTGTACAAATCGCTCAATTGGACTTTTTCCTGCACAAATCATTCAATGGAGTTAGTTTTGTAGAAATTACTCAATTAGGGTTGTTCTTGTAAAATTTGCAGAATTTGAGTTAATCTTGCATAAATCAAATTTAAAATCAAAATAAATTTTAGTTTATCTTTTACAAATCGCTCAATTGGAGTTGTTATGCACTAATCAGCCAATTAGAGTTAGTCTTGTGTAAATCACTCAATTAGGGTTTCTCTTGTAAAATTTGCTGAATTGGAGTTTTTCTTGAAATTCAGCAATTTTTACAAGAAAAACTCTGTTATTTTTGCAAGAGACACTCCGATTGCGTTATCTGAAGAACAGAAACTCCTATTGAGTGATTTGTAAAAAACAGAATCTAATTGAGTGGTTTGTGCAAGAAAAATTCCAATTCAGCGATTTGTTCAAGACAAACTCTAATTGCGTGATGCAAAAAAAACTTCAATTGAGCATTTTGTACAAAACAAACTGTAATTGGGTGATTTGTGCAAGAAAAACTCTAATTGTGGTATTTGTACAATGCAAACTCTAATTGAGCGATTTGTACAATATAAGCCTTTATTCAGTAGGAACTGATTGAGCGACTTGTACAAGACAGCGGTTAGGGTAAGGGTTAGGGTTAGCCTTTTTGTTAGGGTTAGGACAGTTGGGTAGATGTTGGTTAGTTAGGTAGGTGGTGACCGATAGAATTTAACGACAGTAATATATTTTACTAGAATAATTTAATTTGAATAATTTAATTGTCGTTAAATATTTAGAAATGACCTCTAAAATCCACGGCGTTGTAAAGCTTTGTTTGAACTTTTGATTGTTTGACATCCCACTCTCAATTCCTTGAAGCACGATCACTTGGAAGTCCGTTGAGGGCGTATGGGAAAAGATCCGCGAAAGAAGCGATCGAGGGGACTGTGAAAGAGATTAACAGTTGAATCCCTTTTGTTGTTCACATTGATTATAGATTAGATACTTTTCTCGACCTCTAGGTCTCTATCTTAGAATAATTAAATCCTTGTCCAATATTTAGAAAATTTAGAAGACGCTCCCTGCGCTCCTCTCTTCGACTGATCTTCCAGTCTATGGTGAGGATTAATGCCTAACTTACCTAGATAAAGTTACTGTCGCTTTTTATGGATATGTCGAAGCTTAATGCCTAACTTGCATAGATATTAGCTGTCATGGAGAGTGGTGACGACTAAATGCCTAACTTACCCGCGATAGGTTTGATCATTGCTTCATGGCAGCAGGCAGAAAGAAATAACAAAACCTATCGGCCAGGGACACACGTAGTGAAATGGTCCAGGCACTGTAGTGTACGGAGATGTGCGGTGTGTGATGCATTGTGTAAGGCAGGAAAGAAAAAGAAAGACAGTAAAAACAGGGGCAGACCAAGTCAATACCAAGGCAGTGACATTTCTGGTATCACTGGCAAGGAGACAGGAAAGACGGGGAAACTACAGAGTGAAACTCATGGCAGTACAAATCTAACAGCAAGTGTAAAACAGATGGCAGGAAAAAAGATGAGAAGATTCATTCCCTTGCAGAGACAGAGGTTCAATGATCTCATTGAAGAAATGGAGTGTTCCATTTTGCAAAGACAATAGATGGACGGACCAATACAACTTTTGTGTGATGGACCACATGTGTTTTGTGCTGAATGTTTGTGTCAGTGGTTTCAAGTTTCTTCATCCTGTCCTGTGTTCCGTCTCTCTATTATGTGTGAATCTATTGTAAGTCCCCCCATTGCTTTTTCAAACATGCTATCAAATGCCACAGTCACATGTGATTATGGCAGTATCGTTATTTTGCGGGTCGACGGGTCAAATTGCGGGTCAAAGTGCGGGTCGATTTGCTGGTCGCCCGAAAACGATAGAAATGAGACTTATCTTCGTGTACAATTGTTTCTTGAAATAAAATGAACCATGAAAAACACCTAGTTCCTTTAAGGTCATATTTCCTTTCGTGGATACCACGAAAAATACAACATCTTTGCCGATAATTACACTTCCGGGTTTCACCTATTGATCGAGAATGCAGGTCTGAGTGCGCCACCAACGACCTCATGCATGAGAGGAGCAAGACTTTTATTTTATTACTCAGGTCGCATGTCGTGACCGGATTTCCATACAGTACATTACCAACAATTTCTCTTGATTTGCATGTGCCAAGCCTGTTTTCTCTTCAACACATTTGTAACATTTTAAACTGCAAATTACCAGTTTATTATTATTTGATAAAAGTGTACAGATGACATGCAACATTTCTGTTTGAATTACATCTCAATTACAGAGGTGCTGAAAATACTCAGATTTTCGATGCAAAATAATCACTTACTGAGGTGGCCTACACCTGTTCATAGTCCAAAGTGAAAATGTTCTTTAATGACAAGAATGATATCACTTTTCAGGAAAGACAGGTGCAACTGGTTTCCCTATTTTTATTGAGATATTAGATAAGGCATTTGAAAATGTCAGAAATTATACAAAAATTTAATGCAGGGCAGCAACCGCACTTTGAACCTCGAGTACCCAAAGCAACCTGAAAACCGTAAGAAAATAATGGCTGACTGTGACCCACAACTTGTAAAGTGCTCAGAAAGATGTAGCCCGCAGCGACCCGCAACCTAAATATTGGCCAGAAAGGAGTGACCCGCACTTGCCCGCAGCAACCCACACTGGCCCGCAACCTAAAAACTGTTAAGAAAGGAGTGGCCCGCACTAGCCCGCACTGGCCCGCAGTGACCCGCAGCCCGCACGACCCGCACAATAGTTACACTCTGATTATGGGAATGTCGGTTGTAAGTCAGTTGTGCCACTGCAAGTTCCGAACACAACACGGAACGGTGTGTTTACCAGTCCATTTCTGGAGACCACTGCTACTCGTCAGCGAGCCCATTTCCCTTCAGAAGCCACCCTACTCCAGTCCCCATTCCTGATACAATCAACACCGAGACATAAAATGATGAAACATCAAGGGATAGGCAGAACAATATATGTGCAGTGAAGGCCGCAGAAATTGTGTTGTGTGTATCAGCGGTGCATATGCTGCTACAGTATGAAGAAATGGCAACAACACTTGTCAAGAAAAAAATAGAAGCAAACAGAAGTGATGAAAGTTTGATAAAGGTAAAACCAAGGGCCAGGTGAGTTTTTACTCTTGCTGATCTATACCCACATATCAATATACAGTTAGATTTTGGAGTAAATTCTTCTGATAAACTATCATGGAATATGATAATTTGTAAATTTGTATTTGTAATAACATTTATTTGGTTTTGTAGTACATGTGTGACCTGGTAGTGGTTCAACAAATTAATTTCATCAAGCAATTATGAGCTAGTCCAATTTCATGAATTTATCACCCACATTTACTTTTGAAAGATAAATTTGGTTTTTCAATTTTTGGTGTGATTTTTTCAGCCATTGTGTTTAACATATACACCAAAGCCACGAAAAACAACCTCAGAAGCTAGCACTAGGACAAGACGTCAGAGGGTTGTGCAGTTAAGTCAGAGGAGAGACATTGTCTGTGGTGGTGATGCGATCCTGCAGCTGAGTGAGAGGAGGTGAGACACCAACAAAAGGACAAGAAGGAAAATCCTCCAGATCTTGGGACTCACTCCTGACATACCTCCAGGTGCTGGCCTTCTCTTGAAAGTTGCTATGGGAACAACATGGGCTGCCAAGAGGAAATTACGGCGTTACTTCAAGGCATGTGCATGTCAACATTGGAAGTGAGGTATGTTATGCAGGTCATTTTCCCCCACACTCATCAAGGTCACTGCCCTTCTTGACCTCACAACCATGAATTTAATTATTAGTCATGTTTGGAATTTTCTGGAAATTTAATTAGTTGTGTAAGAGAGAGAATTTTAGAACAGTAATTAGCATGTCAATAAAAGTTCTAGATTGTTCTTATATGCTCTTATATAAGCACATGAGTATTAATAATGGTACAGACTTTTGGGATTGTGTGCAAACTCTATTATGATCATGTAGAGAAAGACTGGATAAGTAATCTTGTTATCACATATTACTGAATATATGTGTTACTGTTGTCTTCAGGTGTAGCAAAGTTATCTGGCATGGTACAATACCTACCAGTGAAATTTGGATAAAGTTAGGTGGGGACAAGGGTCAGGGAACCATGAGAATGGTTTACCAAGTTGCTAACATCAGTAATCCAAATGTAGCAGATAATACAGTGATTTGGAGTACATTTACAGCACCTGATTCCTATTACAATTTAGAAATAGCTTTAGCTGTTAACAGAGGTCAGGTAGACAAACTGGATGGCACAAAGTGGAAGTAAGTCTAAACATGCATACTGTGTTTTACTAAACAATGAACAGATTGTACCAGATTGTACCGTATTTTGGTACAATATTTGGAACTTAAGATACATACATATTGGTTATCCAAGTTTAATACATGAATTATACTGCTGATCCAAAAATCTGAAAAATAATGTGCAAATCTGACCAAACTCATGCAACATAAATATGATACCTACATTAAATAGTACAAAGGCAAAGTTGTTTTCTTGCATGTACAAAATGTATTGATGTGTAGAACATGGGCATTATTTTAGAATGATGTGGCGTCATAAGGTGTCCCATCATACCAAATATGAAAGGTTTAGCACTTGTGGTTACTGAGTTATGGACAAATATGTATATTTGAGGTCAAAGGTTATTGAGGTCACGTGACGTTTTGTCAACAAAATTATTTTGCTAAGTTGTCCCTATATACCAAAAATCAGACCTCTAGCTCTATTGGCTCGCTCAAAATTAGATATGCATATAATTAATGAGGTATAATATGAGGCGTCATAAGGTGTCCCATCATACCAAATCCGCCTGAACGGAGCGTACCTAATTAGCATACATTAATGGGGATTACGTTTGAATTCAGACAGCGCCCTCTAGTCGGAGATTGACCGTTAGTAATTTTTCACGGAGATTTTCATCACTGAATTTTACCGTCATCGTTGGTCAATCGTATCTACTTTATGGTGATATTGAATGATACTGTTGGAAAGTATTCGCATGTAATTTTTTTAGAATTTCTATGCTGTGAAACTGTCATTTTAACGATATGATTGGTTTTTTGGGATCGTCTGAAGGCCCAAGTTTAGCGATGCCGCAAATACATGCAATGATATTTACGCCCAAAAGAAGACCTGCAATCAAATTTCGTGGTTTTAGAAATGTTCAGACGTAATTTCAGTTTGGCTCAAGGTCTGGATACAAACTTACAGACATTTAAACTTGACCCGTGAATCGGCGTTTCCATCATGGCGGCCTTCACTTCGGATGTACTGAGTACGTGTGTGTGTATGTGTTGTGCTTGTGTAAGCGTTCTAAATACGGATAGTTTTCAATCGGATTCGAACCCACAACATACGGCATCAGTCGCCTAGCTGAGAGGCCTGAGACAGAACCAGTCGGCTAAATCTCCACTCCCAAAAAGAGTGGTTCAACAAAGTGCTGCACTCAGTGTGACAGTTTTCGGACAGGATGGTGAATTTCGCCCAAAGCCGTTTCATAAATGACAAGCTTAACAAAATCTTATTATCATACCTTCGAAACTTTATTGTGTTTATCCTCAAACTGTTAACACGACGGAAGTGGTATTTAGAGGGTAAAAGTTGTCAAATTTTTGACCCGATGTTGAGTGCGTAGTAATCGAACTGCTATCGCAGTAATCGGACGTCGTATTTGGATTATTATTGTAGGGGCTAAATATTGATATTTTGAAACTTCAAACCCCAATTTTCAATTTAAGTGTGTTTAGAAAACTGTACATAAATATTTCATGATAAATTAGTTACGTGAATCCATGGACGACGCAACTTTATTTCGACGTGTATGGCGCTTACATATCGGACATGGACTGTCTCTGTGTGTTGCTTTCGACGCCTTGTATCGTACGGTGTGGCTAATTTCGCCAAGTTTGTAGCCCGAAATAGCTTGTACCGAAAAAAAAATATCCAAAACGGGGCGGCAGCATCACCTGACTTAATATGCAGTACTATGACTTGTAAAACGCGATTAATACAGAGCGAAGTGAGTACAACGAACTGTCGTGTAGGGCGTCTTATTTCTGTACGCGTGATGGGAAACCCGTGAACAACAGCGTAAAACAGCTATACTTGCATTGTCCGTTTGCCGTACTCGGCAGCGTGGACGCCCGTGCCTCAATTCAATGCGCACACCGGTCTCTACACGGCGTCACTTAATCATGCCGCAAATACATGCAATATATCGTACGGCCCTGAAATTTGGACCACTTACTATCGATACTATAAGGAACATTTTCTGAAAGTTTCAGTTTGGCTCAAGCTCTACAAAACCCTTAAAAGTTAGGTTTTTTGGCAAAAGTTGGATTCCAATACGTCGTTCGATCGTCCGCCTTGGCACGGTAATTGTGCCATCGTAAAAAAATTTTGCACTCTCTGGTCAAATACTTTGAAAAATCTTAATAAATGGTTTATTGTCAATGAAAATCGGCATAGTTAAAGAAGGATAAGTTTCTTTTGAGTTCATGGCCTTGTTTTTGAGATCGTACGCCGGTCTCTCTCCCACACACACTTCCGCACTCAGCGAGGTAGCGAAAACGAGGCTCTCGAACACGATAAAATATGCAAATTTGGTACCCTCCGTTCAGACAGAAATATGAAAGGTTTAGCACTTGTGGTTACTGAGTTATCGACAATAATGTATATTTGAGGTCAAAGGTCACCAAGGTCACATGTTATTTTGTCAAAATGTCTGAGATATCTGCTTGAAGCGATGGACTCACTGATGGACTCACGGACGGATATGACCCAATCTATAAGCCCCTTGGACTTTATCCGTGGGGACAAAAAACTGTGTCACTGCATCCTTTAGGCAATATGAATACGATGAGAAACTAAATTTTTATTTTTCTTGGCCTTATACATGGGAGTTTATGGAGAACTGCCTTATATATGGGAGTCTATGGAGGTGTAAACTAAACAGTCCTCTAACACGGCCAAATTTGATCGCATTGCATATTGTGAAACAAATCGACGTGCATCTGTATGGGGTTGGGTACTGTTCTTGTGCAAAAATTTGAAAGAAATTGACCAGGGCATGTCTGAGATATCAGCGTGAACGGACGGACGGACATGACCAAACCTATAACTCCCGCAGGTCTTCATCCATGGGCACTATGCCACTAAAACAACGCAACAGTTATTACAGCTACAACGGCGGTAGGTTCATATCCAGAGCCCCGTACGGTCTGCCGCCGTCGCTTGAAAACAATTTCATAAACCCGGCCATATGGGCAACTGTGTATGGGCAGCTGGATGCTTGACTTCCCGGAGAAGGCGAGCTGTCACGTTCAAGCTCAGGATTATTTGTCGATCAAATTTCAGTAAATTTACCTTACCTAGATGAAATCTTGTCTATAGGCTGAAATTTCGCCGAAGTTTGACAAAATTACATCGATTTTTCAGGTTCATATCCGACATTTTTGAGTTTTGAGTGCAGACAGAAATAAGTTTTGAGGCAACATGGCTGCGACCCCACGTTGACCCCAAGTGAAAATGTGTTCGCGATCAAATCTTCCTATATTTTTTTCAGAATTTTCGACAAAACCATTGCTTCTTACATCTTTTGTAAAATATAAAATATTAAAATAAAAATGCGATGTGCCATGTCTCCAGATTTCTAAAAAATCGTTTGTTGACCGTTCGACAGAATACTCATTTTTAACCCTTTTCACTTGTGACGCAGTTGAAATTCAATACTGACCGCCAAATAATCCTAATGAGACGAGACATCCTCCAAATTATCCAACCATTCGCATTGGAGTTCAGCTCGCTTAGAGTATCATAACATTCTTCGCCCTTCTTTTAGATCGACCCTAATCTCTCCCATTTAGGAAATAAATACACAAGCTACCTCGACAAAACTTCGTGCACCATCCAGGACCAAACGCACTACAAATCTGTCTTGACGTCATCATCTCCTTACATGGTAATCGGCATACCGTATTTTTTAGCAAAGGAGATACAGTTTCAAAACGTATTACATTGTGTGATGTTGTCAAAAAAAAGGTAATGTTACTGCAGTGGTATAAATTACAGAACACAAAAGTTCAAACCAGTTTATTTTGGACTGGCTTTACCCAACATTTCATATTGTTTCTTATGCCAGATTTGACCACGTGCTTACTGGCGACCCCTTTACATGCAAATTTTGTGTCAAATGGAAAAACAAACGTACGATTTCTAAATGAAGGAGGTGAAATTTGCCCTCAAGACTCGAAACAACCCCTTATGGGGTGTACCTAGCTATTTGAACGAGCTTCTCGAATCTGCAGCTCTATTTCGAAATGATGGTCTGGTTTTCTCAGCTCAAGGATAAGTGTTCTCCATTGCTGTGGGCATTACTATTCTCAAATGGGGGTACAGTTTCCAGTCGTAATGTTTTTCATTGTGTCCGGGATATAAAACCTTCCTTTTCACACTTTCACTTTGATTAACACTAGTCCACATCTTGTCAGTGATTAACATGTTTCAAGTTTAAATGTTAAA
>NC_091929.1:3860909-3998409 GCF_041260155.1 Ptychodera flava
AGCTACGTAAACAGGGAAGTAGAAACAAAATAATAAAGAAACCCGTAAAATCACGGGTTCGTGACGTGGCGTTTGATTTTTGCTTAAATGAGGACGTCTTTTATTTTTTTTCCCTTTTATATGTATACGTTGTGGCCAGTGTTTTACCGCCCTGAACCCCTGAAACATGCCTATTTAAAATAAAAATATTTGGGGGAAAAAATTCCTGCCGACCTACCTACCCTATTTTTGAAAACCATGTTATCGGAACAGCACAATTTATTTATTTATTTTTTTTGCCTAACTTAAAGCAAAGTATTTACTCTTTTCAATGACAGTACACATTTAACGAAACCGTCGACATATCAGGTGCCGTATACATGCGAGTACAGATGCACCATGGGAAATCACCGATGTTTACTGGTTAAGCTTATGTAAATATTAAAAAGGTATATGTATCCAAGCTTAACATTTTTCGGAGCAAACAATCTTAGGATTTCACATAAAACTAGTCTTGAGGAGATCATAATTATCCGATTTACACATATGATAGTTAAGTGATTCAACATATACAGAAAATAATACGAAATCATTATTATTTTTTTCTCAATATTCAGAGACAGGTCCTTAAAAACTAGAGCCTTTTACATCAAGTCTTTCCACTTCTTACATATTTGCACACATGCGAGTCAGGAAAGGTCAATGCTAAATGGATGACAAATTAAATTGATTGCCATTATGGACAAAGTCTCAAGGGTTCTCAATCATTGCTACTGTTCATTCACCAAAGTGATATTCTAACACTATGGGAAGACACATTGTCAATTGTGGTTAGATGAAGACGTTTGCTCTTAAATCCTTTGGGTAAATATTATTCAAATGTAAACTGTGTAGGCGTTAACTAACAGTTTGAAATGTCGAAGTAGATGTTACTGAAAATGGTCATCAGAAACCAATGTCAGTATGACCTTTACGACTCATTCTACCTGAAGGGTTGGGGGTCGTTGGAACTAGACCTATGCGACTTTCTTGTTTACCAACGAATTATTTTCAGTCACGATATCTTAATGCATCACGTCAACATAGCCGAAACATTTCAATTTTACGATGTACATTGTGACAAACATGTTTAACGATCATAGATCGCCAGCTTACCTTGGATACGTTATTTACATAGCCATATATGTCCCATTACACCTTTGAGCGCAGTTCCAACGCCCATCCCTTTAATAAAGATGTTACACAAGGACTACAAAAAGAGACGAGGTACCCCCTAACTAGCAGGTTATGGTTATGGTGAGTTTCAGAAACAAAGCGTGTAATTTTACCGGTCGTCAGTCAATGCAGCAATGTTGAAACTGAATGAATGCAGTTGAAGTGACTGTTACACTCATTATTCATGGTAAAATAGATCAGCAATTTTTGTGTCTCTTTCTGTTTCGATTGTCCGGTGACAATTATCTCAATGAATCATTCTCCAAGGCGAAAAACAACAAACAAATTCTAGAAAAATATCTGCCAGACTGTAAGACCAGTCCTAATAAACTTTCATTGTGAGATGGTCAGGATGTTTTAGGGATGTCTTTTTTCAATCACAAAATACCTCATTTCATTATAACACATTGTATTACAGTGAGAGTACCTGGTTTCTTAACGACAATGCCTGCATTCGGAAATCATCGTCACATATCCTAGCAATCCCAGTTATCGCAGCAAATGCAGCCTTTCTCACCCAGATGCAAATATTTCATTTCTGTCGTTATGTAATATGTCTTTCGGAATCATTTAAAAAGTTCATGCTTTGGGAGTGGTTGCCTTGAGAAATTCGAACATATGTTTGAGTAGTTCAGGTCATAAAGTACAGACATATTGTCAAGCAGACTGTCAAAGATGACAGCTACGAATCATTCTCCAACTTGATATTCGCTTAAGCCTTATCGAACGTGCATTTTCATTCATCCATTTTCGAAAGTTAAACACTTCAAGTCCAATTCTTACCGGAGGGTAAATACGTAATACTTGCAATTATATTACATCATATTTTATTTTACTGAAACCGTTAACTTTGCAAAGTGACACTCCGCAGGTAGTGTAGGAATATAAAGTTCTGTTTAATCACCTTTGCCCTTTCAGTTGTAAAATGTTTCCTGATAGAAAAATGTCTCACGGATAAAATATTGACTCAAGAGAGAGAATTAGATGCCTCGGTTAGGGCATCCATTTCATGACATTTACCTAACATTTGTGTATTCTTTCTGACTATACAGCTTTATCGATTTCTCTCACTGATAACAGTTGCACTTCCTGTGAAGATGGTGTCCTGTGCGAGACTCACCAATCACTTTGTCAATTTTTTGTCATTGAAAGCATTGTGAGTTGAAGATAATTCAAACACAAATGAAATGGCTTGAAATAACGATGACGTGAAATACATTGTGACTTTCAAAGATACAATATTCGCCTTTGAATATCGGGGACAAAATTACTCCGAAGGTTTACCAAGTTACATTTATTGCAAATAGCAAGGAAGGTATTGCCAAGACTCAACATTTGTAAATGTATTTCCACGCAATTAGCAATTCAAAGATATGGCCGTTCTCTGTCGTTTTTAATGATCTTGAAATCATAGATTTAAAAATCATATATTTTGTGCGACAAACTGTAATTTCAATCACATAACATCTGCTGTTCTTGCAGTCGCGCGTGTGTCAATGTGTATTTCTACATGTATGGATTCCAGTGTACATACACGAGTACATGCATAAATACGTAATGCGTGCGTGAGTACATAGATACATAGATACATAGATAGATAGATAGATAGATAGATAGATAGATAGATAGATAGATAGATAGATAGATACATACATACATACATACATACATACATACATACATACATACATACATACATACATACATACATACATACATACATACATACATACATACATACATACATACGTACGTACATACATACATACATACATACATACATACATCAGACAGACAGACAGACAGACAGACAGACAGACACATCGATAATCTACAGCTATGCACAGTTAATGTGAATCTACAGCTGCAGTCTCGCTGCCTTTAACTGTCGTCAAACACTTGCGTCAGTTCTTTTCAGATAAAAACATCAATGCTGTTGAAGAGCACTTTTATATGATCGTGAGAGCACCTGTTGATCTATAAATGACATCTGATAAGAAACGAGATAAAGTGCTGAGTCCAATCACGTTTTTATTCCAAGTCGTAAATGCACTTACGTGCCCACATGAACATCCAATAAAACGTAAGGCAGACAGGCTGATCCGCCGATAACGGGCTGTCTTTCAAATGCTTAGATTTCTGATCGATGTAAACGTTCATGGGTCAGTTTTAGAATATCTCTTTGAAGGGACCTACATTTACATCACACATTTAGAATTACTTCACACTTGAAAAAGAAGTCCGCAGAGTATTCTTACAACAATTAAGAAGTGCTCTTGGGACAGACAGACAGACAGACAGACAGACAGACAGACAGACAGACAGACAGACAGACAGACAGACAGGCAGACAGACAGACAGACAGACAGATAATTAGAAAGACTAGGGAGGCAAAGACGGAAGAACAGAAAGACGGAACTAGAAACCAATATGACAGACAGTGACAGAAAGAGACTCACAAACTGTGAGGTAGAAAGAGAGACACAAAAAGAGAGAAAGATTGCGGGATGCAAGCCATACGGAGTGATATAAGTAAAAACCGTTCATAAACAGAGAAACAGGGAAAGGTCGTTGATTGTTACCATGGTGATGAAATTCAGAAGGCTATTGATTTTATATGGCATCAAGAAGTGAAGTGAAGGTTTCTCATTTGTCGTGAACATACTAGTTTTCATTCCCTAATCAAGTTATAGCATAGCTTTCGCCTGGTCAGTTTTCCAAAGGTTTGTTTCAGGATTAATTGAAATAATTCAGTTTTGTCAATAGTCTAATATCTCAGGGATGGTTTAAATCCTATCATTTGATCGTCAACATAGGATACGAACCAAGGGACTACTCCTGTCCTCAAACATACAAATCATATTTTTTCAAGATCACCTCAGCGCTAGTGACAAGTGATAGGAATTTCCTATTAAGGCGATCAGATGTGAGTGATACCATCATCAACGAAATTGCACGTGACCCAAAATAACAAAGTCATTACATACGCTATAAGTATGGTCCATCACTAAGTTTACAAACCCCTTCAATTACTAGGGTTTTACACTTATCCTTATTAGTTCATAAGATTCTCTACGTCAGCCAAACACCTGTTATCCGACAAAATATTTTCAAAGCTATGTTTTCCACGTTATTTTAATAACCAAGACGACCAAAGTTCAATTGCCTTAAATATGTTTACTATACGAGGTAGTCGGAAGCAAAGGCTTAAATTCAAGCATTAGCAACGACTGCCGGTTCCAAGCATTTAAATCGTCAACCCAAATGCTATTAATCAATCGCATATATAGACATGTAATATTCATTCACTACAATGTTATGGGCGATCACTTCAACGCTTGGACGCACTTTACTCAGATAGCATGTACATGGGTGATTTTACAAAATATTTACTATGTTAAAATAGCGTTTGTTCGTGTTCCATTATAAGAATATTATAGTAAATTTGCATAAACCATTGAATAGTTTTCAGATTATTCTCTGACACGAAATTAATATCATATCCAACGACTATAGATTCTGGGATAAAGATTACAGCATTTCAAAAATTGTTCAAAAAATATTATCTAAAACAAAACTGTAAGTAAGATATGTTGTACATTACAGTGGACAATACGACACATTCAGCATTGACGAGACAAACATCAATCAATTTAGTTTATCGATCTGATAATACCAGATGAAATAACACCATCGACTTTTCATCGAACAGAAATTCCGAATTTACGAAAACAGTTATTTTTGATTCGCAACTTAGAATCCAGCGTGTGTGTATTGTTGAGAGATGTATTAATTAGTCAGTCACTTCATCTCCCTGCTCCATTGTAAGTAATCTTTATCACAATCGATCTTGAGTTTTTAAAACATTGTTCAAACGTGTAGAACCAGTAGCTGATATTTATCATGGTGCATTCTGCGATCTAATCGTCATTATTGCGTTTTGCGCATTGGTATTCAGATCACTTAATGTAGTTACTGTCTTGAAATTCATTTTCGTTCACAAACTGAATCTAAATATCTTCACTGCAAAAGAGAAATTTTGAAATATAAAGAAATAAATGTATTATCACTTTCTTAAAGTTATTTGAATCTTTGTTTTGAACTATAGAGATCATATATTGAGGAATGACCAAAAAAATGAACCGTGTCAAGGGATTCATTTTAAATAAATTTTAACATTTTCTATCCAATGATAAAATTTCGATTCTTTTTGTTTGTTTGTTTGTTTGTTTGTTTGTTTGTTTGTTTGTTTGTTTGTTTATTTCATTCGTCAATCCATCCATCCATACATTCATCCATGAATCGTAAGAATTCTGTGTTTGGGTGCCACTTAAGGTTTTGTACTTGACCATCTCCTCTGCACCATTTGCATTGTCCCCCTCCACCCCGCAACTAAATTCACAGATACAACTTACAGTTCCACCAATGTTCTGATGACAACTAGGTGTATCTTTCATTCTCTTATCGCAATACGCCGTAGACTGTCTTCAATCATTACATCACGTACTGCATAAGGTACAATAAAGTCTCGCCCAGAGGGAGGGGTCTTCGAAACTGCGCTCAAAGGTCGGAGGGGACCAATGCGACCAATGTAATCGCTGTTGATGACAATTAAAAGAGGTTTGCTATATTAATGTACATCATCCAATTTAAATGTTACAGCTATGTTGAGGTGATGCATCTAGATACCGTGCATGATATACATTGTTGGAAGACAAGAGAGTCGCAGAGATTTCCGACGACCCCCTCCTTTCAATGATGACAAAACGGAAGTCATTCTGATTCGTTGGAAAATCCAACGGTTCAACCGTATCAATCAGTAATGTACTATCCAACTTCTATCAAACTATGCATTTTGTCGCTATATAAATTTGATTGATTGATTGATTGATTGATTGATTGATTGATTGATTGATTGATTGATTGATTGATTGATTGATTGATTGATTCATTGATTGATTCATTCATTCATTCATTGATTCATTGATTCATTCATTCATTCATTCATCCATCAATCCATGTATCCATCCATTCTACCTCTCCAGCCATCCATTCATCTTATCCTCCATTGAAATACAGTATGCAGTCAGGTGAAGATCACGGTACAGAAAGCTTTTTGTCCCTAACTCCTGTAAGGAGAATAGTAATTAATGAATGCCTAAATTCCTTCTTGAAATACCATTGAGGTTTTAAACATATTATGGCTTGACGAAGATGACATTACTGTCTCCCCTGGGTCATAAATGAAAGCCATCTCATCAAAGTCGCCCCGGCTTACAATCGATTTGGTCCTATGTGCAAACACTAGGGGCGCTGATAATTTCTATAAACCCCTTTGTTCTCAGTTTATTGAAACCAACATTCGTGTTTAAAATAGCACTCAAATGCCACGGAAACTTCGTTTTACAAATCGTAGGCCTATATCCTCAATGAAATACAATTCCACTTTGGTAGTCAACCAACTTGAATTGGATAATTAGGCATGTACGAGATATTACGCTAGAATTTCACCTAAAGCTTATCGGACGATGATTGTGGCATTTTGCGTGTCTGAACTGCAATTTACACTCTTTAAGTTGGTACGTATCTCAACTCCTTGTTCTAGGTGCACATTTCGACTCCGTATTCTGATATGACTGAATAGATAACGGTCTCTGTAAATGATGTACTCCTGAAAAGTCGTGTTCAGGTAATGCCACAATTAGGGGCTGAGTCACATAGGCCATACATTGCACTTAAGGATTTGTGTCTCCGATGGCAGCTTTGGTTTTGAACTTTCCATCACAGTACCACATATTTTCGGTAGGTTAAGCTTTGATAAATATACAGGGCTAAGTTATCCAGTCATCTCCTAACTATTGTGATATCAATTGGGCATAGACGTACAGAAAAAAATGTTATGCGTTTTTTGAACGTCTTTCCATTTGGCCATACTAATTTAACAACTTGTTTTTAAAGACACACTATTCAATGATTTAGGCCTTACATGCAACAGCTCAATCAAATTCTCTTTTAGTGTCATTTGTATTGCAGGATTCTGAAATACTTCTATTTGTGGGAAGTTGTACCTTGAAATTTGCTGTCAGGCATTGATAATGCAAGTAATTTGGCCGCTTTCAATTTGTCAATGTGTCAAACATACGGTGGACATGAAACAAAGATATTAGTCTGTTTTGCTGCACTCTTGGTGGAGAGTATTGATCTAAGGGGCTAGTCACAATGACGTCATCACCAAACTTCCGCATTTTTCCTTTGTAAAATTGACAGTGTGATATTTACCAGTTGGAGTAAGTAACGTTCCCTTGATACTTATTGTTAATCCTACAACCTGTTTGATCTTACAGACACTACCTACTTGTGACGTAGCATAAGCTATAAAAGGGAAAATGTCTGTACGCCGATACTGAACACTTTAAAGTGGATTCGAAGAAATAGCGTTGAAATTTCATCTGATACTAGCAACATGAACAGGGTTTCAGTTTTTGTCTTCACACTTCAATCGCTAGCTATTTTCTGTTTGATTCAACAGACACAAAGTAACTTATTTGATTTTAATTCTATACTTAACTGGAAAAGGGAAGACTCGGAGACGTTTCCAAGTGACCATCATGATAAAAATGCGATAAATGGTGAGTAATTTTATCCATCTTGCCGCGTTTATCGCTCATGTTATACCATTATATTTTATACCTTTCTAAAATAGTTTTAACAACTTTCAAGTGATTAATGAAGAAATACGTGCATAATCTTCAGGGTATGTTAACGAGATGGCTGTTAATATGAGAACACTTAGTAAGAATTTAGTGCCTTAAAGTAAACTATCCTTGGTACGATTCGCTGATAGATGATAGAGAAATATCACTACAGAGACTATGATTTCTGAATTGCTATCATTTGCATACGGTTGTCTAAGTGAAGAAATGCAAGTCTGGCATCCATTTATACCGAACGATTGATAATTGGACTGGGTATCACTGTACGTATATACGCTACTTCTAAGACATGCTCTCGTATTTGGGTTTCATTCATTTAGTATTTGCTGAGTCATCACTGCCAAAACTCGATTATTAGAGGAAAAGAATAAAGAATGGCTGATGCAAACACTAAGTGAGCGAAACGCAAAATACGAGAGCATTTGTTAGAACGCCTTAGCTTTCTCTCTCAATATCGCACTTTATTTTGAATTTTACTTTCCAAAAACTAGACATACATCATTTTTGAAAGTAAAGAAATTCAAACGAGTCATCATTGCTAAATCGCTTCTAGAAAAGAAAAGAATTGTGAATATAATGGCTGTGGTTGCATAGTCAACACAACGCAATTTCCGTTTTGTACACTCTAAGACTGAATGCTAAGATGACGTCAAAATCTTCACCTTGTTCTTCACGTCTTGATCCTTTTAGGAAAATTTGAAAAGTTGGTATCTGATGATTCCATCAATATGGATTACTTGGAGCTCATCGGTAAGTTTACATCCATATTGACGTCACTTCATTGGTATACTCTATGTTTGTATTGTTTATTTGCAGTGTTCCGTTGATGTTACTGCTTTTTCAACATTTCCGATGATTCTCACAAAATGCCATATATCCATCTACTTGCGTCATTGACAGCATGTAAATGTGGTAGTGTATAATGTAACCCAAACGAAAAACTCTGTTCACTGCCGTAGGCAGTTTTTAAGATTTGAACTGGTTGAATGAAGAGTTCATAATACTTTCATATTTAACTGTTCACAAATGATGAAAGCCCGAGGAGAATGTGAAATCGATAGAGTTGGATTTTGTCTGTCTCCAGGGAGATGATACAAGACACTTTTGTTTCCAACGTGAATGAGTCAGTGTTCAAAGTCACGACGCACCACTTACGAAGTAACCGCGGATCAATGCTGCCAACACGCTGATAAAATCAATGCCTATCCTGAACTTTTGCCATTCACGATTACCTCGAAATCTCAAAAAACGATTGACTATTCGTGTACTCGTGTGATATTTAAATTTATTGCAACGAACCAACATCAACATCATATGTTTATCGCGGCGCAAGAATTTCAAACATTTAACTTCATATTTTGTGATGACACAATGCGGCGAAATGTTAATCAAACCCTCTTAAACTACATGCTCTCTGACAACGAGTCGTTGTCGTTCATCTGTTATTCATGGTGTCAAAATATATTTCATCCGGTACAATTATGAACTTTTTAATCTCAGACAATGCATGGCTTATTATATTGTGAGACACTGACATCTGGGATTTTGTTTCAGTCAATGTCTATAATCTTTTCACAAGAAAACAAAATCATTAGCTAGTGTGAATGATTGTAAAACGAAATTAGTGGCCAAAAATGGTGCAAAACGTCGTAAAATCTTATTTTAAGACATCATTATTAAATCAATGTGTTGCTTCCCACGCAAATTCACTAATTATATGAAACACCCTTATTAAATGGGAGTGCATTGCTATAAGGCAACGACAAAGTGATATCAGTGATATAGGTTGTTTGAGTGTTTGCTTCGACCGTACTTTTGAAGGTCAAACTAAGACGGGGTAAATTGCTTCAATTAGGGCAATAATGTTGTTGTAACGAAAACATCTATAATCACGTTGTCAAGTTTGAAAATATACTCATACTTGATAGGATAATTGATTGAGTTATGCAATTATAAAGTCACCTGACTGTTATTGAAAGAATCTCCAATGAGAGCCAATGTCGTGACAGCTAATGAGAGACAATGTCGTGACAGCTACGGGGAAAATTCAACCACATAAACAGCTACTTTTGACTCTGCAGTTTGGAAATACTACAATCTAATCCACTATCAATCGTTCACTAATGTGGTTATGTTCTACATGTTGATAATGTAAAGTAAATCAGTACACACACACACACACACACATATATATATATATATATATATATATATATATATATATATATATATATATATATATATATATGCATATAATACGATTATTTTTGTTACTTGTTCATTGACTCCTAAACAGTAGGGTTGTCTCAATCTTATATGTTTGGGTTTTTTAATGTTATTGATGCGGAAATATTAATTTTCGTTTCTGATCTCAACTTGGATTCAATGATTTTACCACGGTCATACATTACATTAAATCAAAGCCACCAAAATTTTAGGAAGAGAAATTGGTTTTCTGTGACCCTATAAACTCATAATTGACCACCTTAATTTATATTGAAAAACTCTTTTATGCAGAAGATCGCCCTTTTTTACCTTCTTTAATGAATTTTGTTTGAAATGAAAAGTAGTTTGTGTTGTTTGACTTTGTTGAAACATGCTGAAATACTGATCAACTGTGTACAACCTCAACTTCACAGTAAGTGAGGCTACCCACAATTCCCCTTGATTTGTTCACTCAGACATTCTTTGCTAAAGGTTTTTTTTTTCAATTTTATCAGTTTCTTAAGAATGTTTAACTCACAATTGAAGTTCAGGATTATTTGTTGAAACTATGTTCCAAAATTATTGATTATATTTAAAATTCAAGAGTAAATTGAATGAGAAGTCGATGTTTGGAAGTGGTAAAAATTGCACACTTTTCAAGATAAAGTTATCAGCAACTAAGATGGTCACATCATACCACCTGTCAGACATGCAAATTTCCTTTGTTACGAACATTAAAAAAATCAATACCCTTTCTTTTGCCAACACAGATGCAACTTATTCCCTTAGTTTCCTTGAAAATATTGTGTATGGCTGTCAAAAATCTACGTCGACAAAATTACAAAATTGCTATCTCCTCCGCGGAAAAGAGGTTGATCTTCTCATTATTCACAGTGAGAAATCAAAAATTATGATTATCAGAACTATGTTGCCAGAACTTTGAAATATGTACCGAGTTGTTCTGTGTACAGAAGATATTTGCTTCAGTTCAGTGAGTGATCTCCGTGTGTACAGATCATGGAGAATTATGGGTAGCGTCACTTACTGTGAACTTTGCTTGCACCCAAAGCAGATTAAACGTTCAGTGAAACATCTTACGGTCTGTACCAAAAAATCACGTTCCCTGTCAGCATGCATGGCTGTACATGAAGGTTGGACTTCATGCAAGCTTTACAATGAACTTTTAATTGACGGTGCGTTTCATATAGATAATGATAACAGCTTTTCCTTACAGTTCGGTAATGTTGATTTGTCAAAGGAAAGCAAGTCGAAAAGGGACAAATCCATTTTGTCTATTGAAAGGTCTCAAAATTATCTGGTTCCATTTAGCAAAGGGGTAATTTTTTACACTTTTGCAGTCATGTACCCTCGTCTTTTTGTACACCGAGTGACTTCATGCAAGTTTTTCACGTTCTCTTGGTAGGCCTATCACAGTGAAGTAAGAAAGGGCGAGTTTGTCCGTTCAACGTGTTCAGTATTGTAGGTCAAGCTTTACTCTGACATAGGATTTATCCTTAAAGTGGCATTGTCGAATCCAGCATTTTGTTTGTACTCACACATGTTTTGCTTTTATTGATGTCGACAGATTTTTTCAGTTGGTTGGATCTGAATAAAGATGGTTTATTGACACATTCAGAAATAGCTATTGTTGAAAAGTTTAGTGAACCGAAGATAGTCTGGGATACGCTGAAAACTTACGAAAGTAACGGTGAGTGTGAGTTCACTCTGAAAATTCCAGAATATATACGTTCTGTGAGTTTGAAATGTATTTATGTATGTATGTTTGTATGTTTGTATGTATGTATGTATGTATGTATGTATGTATGTATGTATGTATGTATGTATGTATGTATGTATGTATGTATGTATGTATGTATGTGTGTATGTGTGTATGTGTGTATGTGTGTATGTGTGTATGTGTGTATGTATGTATGTATGTATGTATGTATGTATGTATGTATGTATGTATGTATGTATGTATGTATGTATGTATGTATGTATGTATGTATGTATGTATGTGTGTATGTGTGTGTATGTGTGTATGTGTGTATGTATGTATGTATGTATGTATGTATGTATGTATGTATGTATGTATGTATGTATGTATGTATGTATGTATGTATGTATGTATGTATGTATGTATGTATGTATGTATGTATAAAAATGCATCAATATGTGGCAAACATATGGTACTTGAGAGTATGACGATCTTATAAGAAATATTTTGTAATAAAGCAGAAGCTTGGAGAAGCGTGAAATAAGGAAATATATTATGTGGCTGTAGTGAATAGTTGACCGATTGCTGATTGACTGATGATGAGCTGTTCATGATTTGTTTAAAAAATTCACAAAAATCAAGAAAGTTATCGATACCTGATTATCGCCACCAACGACTGATCGGTAAATTACTGACAATAGAAATGAATACAATGAGCATGATATCAATTTTGCTTCCTTACGCCATTCCCTCCTAGCTTCTGATTTGAGGGGCATGTTTTTATGCATGTTGTTATGATTTATTTTGTTTTGTTTTACTCATTTTCGACAATGTATATCGAATGGTGACTTTATTATTCAGCTTTTTAATAATACTTAAAAAAATTCAACAATAATTAACACAACAGCCATACTTTTAAAGTTTAAGTAAATTATAATCGACGCACTGAAATTTCATGTCTGTTATGAGTTGGATATGTTGTCTATAAATATCTCTCAGGAAGTACAACACTATGATTTAACCTTTATTGGAAACAAATATCATGAAAACAGTGTGAAAAGACGCCGCAATTAAAACTTTAGATAGCAAGCATACTTTAGATACAGTTGATCACCTTACGGTGTCATTTCTTATACATTAATAAATATTATTAAGTACTATAGATATCTGAATATTTCTGTTCCTTTGAATGCTCTGTTGAACGCAGTGCACCGACTTGCTGGAATCCTGAATACCATAGTGAACATCACGTGACTGATGACGACAATGACAATCACTCTTCAATGCAGCCTATCGATCTGCTCTATAACTTCACTGTCAGTCATATGTCTGTCAAATGTCAAATTTCAGAGCTGCATTACAACATTACACCTCTATTCACATTAAACCTGTCTTAACTGAATCGCAGGGGACGGTAAGGTTGATCTAGAGGAGTTCTTAAAGGCACTCCTCCGCGAGAAAAAACAACAGATACCTTCACTTGAAGAAATTCTAGAAGTTTTTGGAATGTTTGATGCCGATAAGGATGGTTTGATAAGGTATGTAGCTTTGATAGCCTATAGATGAGACATTTTTCGCAAATTTTTTACCCAGCATTTTATAGTATGAAAGTAGTTTATATCACAGCCCCCCTCCCCCCAACATGGAGAGACTGTGTTTATATGGTTTTCATTGGGATTACAACAAAGAATGCTACTGTTGTTATTTTTAAAGGGAAACGGTCGTCGGAACTGCGCCTGTGCGAGTTTCTTGTTTACAAACAATGTATTTCGTGCACGATATCTAGATGCACCTCATCATCATAGCTGCAACATTTAAATTATACGATGTAGATTATGACAGACATGTGTTAACTTTCATTAATCACCATCGTACCTTGGATACAGTGTTTACATTGGTCATATGGGTCCCATACGACCTTTGAGTGCAGTTCCGACGACTGTATCCTTTTAAGAGATACGCTTCCAGATTCTCCATCGATGTTTAGGTCTATCTTATCATGTACGTCTTTCAAAAGTATATATTAATAAAAACATTATTAGTGGTCTATCCATTTACTCTAACATAATAAGACCAAGGACAATATGCGCACAATACCAAAGTCTTTGAATGTCTTACCTGCAGAAATCGCACAGAGAGCTAATCGATATACCTTCCAGGTGACTTGAACAAATATATCAAAACAAATGTTCCTCCCGTAGTTTCTTTCTTCTCGTACTTTTTTGTGATTTGTAGTCATATTTTTGTATGAGCCCCAGTGATAATTACTGTAAAGTAACTTGGGCGCTCAATAAAAGCGTAAACAATAAATATAGTAAATAAATGAATAATACCTGATTTTGACATGCTGTCCATACTTCTGGGAATAATAATATGAAACCTGAAAGGAGAAAGACTTGTCGAGAATTCCTCGTCCAGAGAATGCATATCTCTTGATATGCCAACACAGGTCTTTCACTAACCTTGCAATGAACCCGTACATCTCCAGCTTTGTACAGCATGAAATGCACTATTACTAAATCGATATCTGATGCAGGGCAACGAAGGAAGTTTTTCTATGAAAAGCTGTGTCTCAGTTTGATGTACGTAAGACTGAAAAGGAGATAATTGTATCGCAAATTGACAGATATCGATACAAAAGTATATTGTCAATACAAGATTTTATTTGGGAAGGCAAAATAGCGGATTGCTAATATCTTTAAAACACGAGATAGAGACTCGTTGGTTTAGTCCATAGCTCCCGAACTCAATTTAAATCTGATTTTGTAGGGTGTCGGTTGTTTCAGTTTTTTAATGTTGTGATTCAAATTTCTGTAAGGCCAAACAAGACCGTTTCTGGTCCTTGCACGCGTCATTTCAGAACCTGCGTATTTTTTGGTTTGTTTAATTTAATTTAATTTATTTATTTTTTTTTTTTTTTTTGGGGGGGGGGTTACATACTCATCAGTACTGCTATTCTTGATATCCCTGTTTGCATGTCCAAAAATGCTAAAAAGAAAACGGAAGTATTATGCAGCCAGTGATAAAAGACAATAACTGTTGCACCAATAGTGCCTTGTTAGGAATAAAAAATGAAAGAGGGAAGAAAGTAAAGAAAGAAAACCGCGTCGCCGCATCACTTTTGCTGAATGCCAAGGACCAGAAACAATTTTTTGTCCTAATCAACTCGTATCACAAAAACATGCAGATGAGACCCTCTAGCTCAAGGAAAGGGCGACGGAAAATAATGAATGTGACTTAATACAATATAATCGATCACTTATACTTCATTAGGCTTGACGAAATCAAAGATACAATGGCAGTGATCGTGGACCAAGACTTGACTGATGACCAAATCAGCGATATCCTTCGAGTGGCTGACACTGACGGCAGTGGTGCCATCGACCTCAACGGTAAAGTATCTCTATTAGATTCAACTCAGAGGTCATACTTCACTTTTTAAGGAACTTGATAATCTTCTGTAGCAAGAAGGCGGATATTAAATTCATAGGGTTACTTTGAAGTAAGCTTATACATTCATAAATAAATTTCGTTATCATTTTTATGTCATGTTGACATTGTATCTGGCATTTAAACATATTTTAATACCACTTAGAGGAATCTCCGTATGAAAAAATAATTCTCATCGTCATTTGTATGACCCTGAAACAGAGCAAACATTTGCCGATGTCATACAAGCTACAGGCTTCACCGAGGGGGGGGGGGGATTGCGAAAGGCATGCCATAGAAAGGCCAAGAAATGATTATTCCGTTACAACTTTAACGTGGTGAAACTAAGGCTATTTCTAGACAACGGCTTTAAAATCATTATGATAAACGATAAGGAGGGCATTTATGACTCCCAATCATCAATGAACGACACATGCAACTCACTTTATTCTCTCTCTCTCTCTCTCTCTCTCTCTCTCTCTCTCTCTCTCTCTCTCTCTCTCTCTCTCTCTCTCTCTCTCTCTCTCAGAATTTGCCATGAGCATCAGTATTATCGAGTGAAGACGCTGAAGCATTCTTCTCCCAACGAGTATAAAACTTCTTCATGTACCGTAGAGGGCTCGTTTTCAGCAAAGCAGTTTTGAAAATTCGTGTCTCAAACCACAGTTTAACGATAAAAATTGATTGCCTATTAACATACAAACTGAGGATTAAAACATCCAAACTTAATGATTCATATCATTCATATTCAATCTCTATTTTCCTAGCTTTTCATCTCTTTCCACGATTTCTCAATTAATATTGAAAATCATGTTAGAGTTTGTATTCTCTTATTGATGCTTTGAAAATCCACGTCAGCTATGTTTACTCTTAGCAATGTCAAGTTTTTGAAATTACAGAAAGTTTCTCAATAATTGGCTCGTAATAGTGATGTACTCTAAAACATTTTGATTTCAAATGCTTGAATGAATCATATTTGTACCTTATCATTATTGTCGGTGTACAAAACCGTTAAGCCTCAATTAGCGTTCTCACAAAAGGATCAGATAGGAAGGGATTCAAAATTATTTGTATAAATGAGATAATCTAGTTAGCAAATGGTAGAGTAGTTATACAATTCTACGTTTATTTACAAAACATTTTGTCAAGTAAAAGTTTTTTCTCGAAGTAAATACATATGTTTCCTGTGTATTTGATCAACAAGAGGACAGACCGTTAGATTATGAGTAGAGACGCTAAAAGTGAGTACAAGTCTGTCAGCAAAACCGTTGTTAAACAAGCACATCCCTGCTGCTTTTGACAAACATATTCATTGACTGGAACATGAACAAAATTCAACTGAAAGATGATGAAATATGTGCGCTCCCAAAGACGCGAACCAATTTTGCAATATCATCGCTCTAAAGTTTAATGGTCTATCCTTAGCTGCAATAAGTGTGTGTTGTTGCAATTATTGGACGTTATTGATTTGATATCACTTTCATCACGCCGAAATAAGGATTCGTACTGCACAGCCCCTTCTATTACAATTTTAAAAACAATTAATATACTTTAAAGGAAAAAATATGTTTGCCTTGCTAGGAGTAAGTAGCCTTGACATTGAAGCGATATCAATGTTATTATTCTGGAAATAAATTTTCGGTGCAAAAGTTTCCGAAAGACAAGCAGATGTAAAAAAACATGAAAGACATTGGTCGGTCGCTGTAGTTGTATCAAGATGAATCTGGTAAAACAGTGACTTTCACGAGTATTATTTGTCTATTAAGTCCGTAAACATCAGTTACAATTTCACAGGATGCACTCATCGCTTAGACTGAAAGATTCATCGATAGAAGACGCTTTGCCAGAAAAAAAACCTTATAATTAAGATGTTGCACCTTAGTTATGATTTCAGTTACATCGTACCACATGTATTCGCAGTCCCCACTATTATTGGTTCACCCGCTGCAATTTTGTGTAGGTCAAATTCCTCCTTCGGCCATTTTAAATTCACCGTCAGGTTTATAAAGACTGATGAAGACATTCGTTCTGTCCAAACCCGTGTCGTCCAGCTCACTGACAAGATACTCACTTACTGAAGGATTCGAATGTAGAGAGATGTAATAAGAGTAATCAAATGGATGCCCCAGTCTACGCATCATAGTGTCGAGTGTAGTGTTATGACAATATTAAAAGAAGAACATTTAATATTTTTTATTCAGAAGATAAATTGCAATCCGTTCATTCACACACAAACTTTCAGCTTGCTAGCCTTTCATTTTGTACCAATGGAGAAAAGAAATCCTCACAAACAAATCTAAAGAAATGCACTTGCAGTCATGTAGTAGTAATTGTTTGACATTGTGACTTGCAAACTCTATGAGTTGCTGGTTGTCAAATGTCAAAGGTCACGATCTATTAATGATAAGAATAGACTAGAAACTCCTTCGAACTTCGGCCGATCCGAAGATCTCGTGAAGAGTACGGTGTCCAGGGTTCTAAGCCGACGTCGACAACGACCAGGAAACACGGAACTGTCAGTATGTGAACAACGATAAACTGCCTCAAAGAGAAAAACAGACTAAAAAAGATTTGGAAACGTGTGAAATATTTACAAGAACTCATTTAAAATGAAGTAAAAATACTAATTAGGTAAAAACGAAACGCTTTGAATAACATTTGCATTCACTGAACAAAGGGCATCACTATACGTCTGCCGGTCTGTAACCTATGGAGCTCGAGTTTCGTCGTACAGTAACTTTCGGTATCAGAGGATGTGGTAAACCGCGCCCTCAATGATTATATTTTAATAATTTGGTTACGTTGGATGAAATGGGTATCATGAAGTAGGGTAGAATGGTAAGCACTACTTTTATTTCGTTTTTTACGTCGAAAATAAGCGTTACAGGTGAAGACGCCCTGCATTAAAATACCCCCAAACCAATATGCATTGATTTGTCCTCACTACAAATTTCCTTATTCTTCCATTTTCACAATTAAAACACATTGTAAAGATTAATCACTAGAAAGACAGTCTATTATACCTTAAAATATGTTGTCGGAGAGCATTTCCGCCAGAGATCGATGTGTTAGTGTTACTTGTTTGCTTGGCATTTTGAACTTCCGAGGGCGCTGTGAGCGCCACCATGATTGGTGCAAAGTAAAGCTATAGTGACGTCACACTTTTGTTCTATCTGCAAATAGAACGCAAAAATACCACTGCCAGCAACGTTGTTCGAACCACTTGCGAAGTGTTAGCACAGCACAGAAAACTGTCAAACTGAGCGATAAATCTTATAATTTTTACAGAAAACGTCAAAAATGGGTAACAGAGTTTCAAGGAAATCTAACATCTTCGAGACAATTGTCTTGCAAAGGTGAGTTAACGAGTGAATTGGTCTCTATAAAACAAAGTAACTGTAGCCTATCTGCAGTAGCAAATGGTGAATAAGTCCACATAGGACACTTAAATAAATAAAACAACAACAACAACAAGCAATATATGCACAGCTTATATAATGCTTTGTACATGACAACAGAACATCAAGCACTAGTCTTTCTGACTTCGTGAAGTGTTTTAAATTCCTGTCTGCAGAAGTTCATTCTTTAAATAAGCTAGATTGCTAGAACCTAACATTCAGTCATTGTGATCTAGCGTTTACATCTCTTTGATCTGTATGCTGAAGCCACTGTACGGTCAGGTGGAAACGATACAAGTTTTATAAGCCTAATATAAATTTGACATAGCGCTCTAGGATACCGTTTCAATTCTAATTGATTGCAATATGATAGAGACGTGTGTTGCACTGTTGGGGGATTCGTGCGTCGTTTTCATGTCGTTCAAGGGGTGCTCTGCAAGACTGACACATGAAATAAAATGGTTCCAAATTGAAGAAAGAGAATACACGCACGTCCCTTCGTATGATTTCTCTAGGCGTTGCAAAATATACACGTTGTTACCATTGCCTGCAGCAAATCAATTGTGACTTCGGGAGTACAATGTAGACGTCGGGTAAAACTAGTAGTACGGTCTGGGTCACCCCGACTGGTACCACTTAATATATATATATATATATATATATATATATATATATATATATATATATATATATATATATATATATATATATATATATATATATATATAACATTAGATATATAACATTATATATATAACATTATATATATATATATATATATATATATATATATATATATATATATATATATATATAACATCTTGATAAATTAATCTTTTTAGAGACGAAGAGGAGAAGTACGCAGAATTGCTACAGAAGTGGGAAGCCCTGCAAGATCATCTTGTTGCAATGGAGGAGAGGATTGAGAAAAAGAGCAAGAAGAAGAGGTTCTTTTTTAAAAAGAAGGCGAAAAAAGAAATCCAACGCCAGCAGGAATTTCTTGACGCTGTCTGGAACATCAGAGATGCAATGGTCAGTGAGATAAAGAAAAACCGCTTGGTGGCGTATGACTCAATACAAAACCAGGAGACGAAGGAGCAGATAGAACACGATAGAAAGATATTAGAAGACGCACAAGAAAGTCTCAAGGAGAAAATTGAGAAAATTGAAATGACAGAAGCAGCTGAGAGTTGCAAGGAATGGATCAAGGAAAGAAAAGCTTGCCAGGGTGAGGATGAGGTCATCGAACGTGAGATGGCCGAACGAAGGGAGAAGATCACTCAGAGTAGGATGCGCAGTGCACAGAAAAGGGAAGAGAGAGCTGCCCTCCAAAAAGATAGGTCATTCGAAGATTGCTTTGCTAAACTAAAAGCCATGGCCAAGATCGAGTGAGAGGGAAACTTTACACAGACTCCGTGTTGCAATTGCATATTATGATTGCAACTTTTCACAACAAGAACTTCGCAATTCAAGTTTTTGAATGGAATACGGTTCAAGCGTTCCCCTCTCAAAAACAAAATCTCCAAAGGGAAGTTTTATTTCCAAGTTGTTCGACGTTTGTGAAACTGCACAGGGTTCAAGTTTCTTTAAATCGTTATAATGAAAACGTTACAAAACACGGCACGGGCGGTGTCAGTTTCCAAGGAAAAACTGGCAAAACAGTCAGCGGCTGTATGGACTTAGGATTTGAAACCAGTTATATTTTACTTAGACACCATTGTTGGAAATATTGGAAAATAGAGACGCAGAGACTGCATGATAAAAAATATAGTAATTTAAGATAGCAGAGAATTTTAAGAAACTTTTCACTGATATTTTTATTCATTGACCATGATGAAATTCCTTATGTCAAGCAGTTCAATTCTTTGATATTCGTTCTGATGTTTAATCTTTTAGTTATAATTCTTTTCTTCTCGTGTTCTCATTTGTGTTAATAAACGGTAATCGCAAACGAATATTGCATCTGGTTATATCTATGTGCCCATCACGGTTAGAATTAGTCCACCATCCTCAATTCAGCCATAATGATATTTATGACGCAGAAAAACGATGATAAGTATAAAATCTAAAATCTCAGGTTTCAATTTGATGAATCGATAACGGATTAAATCAACTGATAACGTAGACAAGTCAACAAATACCGCATGAAAACAACCAATAACGTATCAATTAAATGATAACGTATCTGATCAAGCGATTTATGGGGAGCGATAGATCGATCAATTTATAGATAAATAGATAGATGAATAGATAGATAGATAGATAGATCGCTCACTCACTCAATCGATAGATCGATCGATAGCTCTATCGATCGATCAATTTATCGATTTATAAATTGCTGGGTAGAGGGATAGACATAACGATGAATCTATCAATTCGATACACTGCTAGGTCACATGATAGATCACATTGTCTAATACTTAATTTCTTTTTCTTCTGTTTATTTTTTCAGTTTAGCGTAAATTGTTACAAATTTCTGCGGCCAATCAATGGTGTTTCGACTGCATTCATGGTTGTACGAACGACTAAGTTGATCTAAATGTTGTTAAACAACTGGAATAGGTTTGGGAAGTTGTTTCTACTCTTGCTATAGTAGCTATACAGTTCAGTTATAGTTGGGTAAAATTCAAAGAGATAGTACAAGTACTGATAAAACAACGGCAGGGTAATAAGCGGTTGTTGGTTTACACAGAGAACTCTACCGAGAAAGAAAACTATGGCCTTGGGAATATTACCACAGAAAGTGCTAATAACAGCTACAGGTAGTGTTGAACATCTGTGAGCAGAACGGCGCAATACGTGTTTATTATTTCTGCGCGCACATCCTTTACAAATATGTGGGCCTGTGATAGTGGGGGGGACTTGAAAAATGTTGATCATATTTGACATTTTTTAAGGGTATTGAGGGGTATCTGAAAAAAATAAGATTTCAATCGCGATTCCTCCAGCTCCCCCCCCCAAAACAAAATCGTTATTTGTGAACGCAGCCTATAGATGTGATTATCACAAAAATGTCGTGCTATTTTAACAATCTAATGGGACTAGCTTCAAATCGAAAGTCCTTTTTTTGCCTTTGGGACTGTTTTCTGGCTCTAACAGACCAATTACAATGCCGCAATCACCGACAGCCAACATCGCAAATTTCGTACACATATTAGATACGTCCCTGAAAGAAATATCTGCGTATTATAATTAACCAAAATGTTAATGATTTATTCGTACAATTGACGACTTTTCATGTTGTCGAAATCTCCATCGGGTGTATTTGAAAAAGGTAAGCATATCAGTGATTAATTGATTAATATACGGGAACCTAATTTAAATGTATGAGTGAACTTTTGTAGGCGTTTTTTCTATCAGCACTATACTATGTACGACTACTGAATAATTTTTTTTTCGTAATAATAAGATGTGACTTGACGAGATTCGCGACAGAAAGGATAAAAAGGGAAAAAACGATATGTTGTCTACTTAATCTATTGACTTAGCTTGCTTACAGGAGTTACTTGCAAAATTGATTTTAGAGAATTCAATTGAACGATGAATCCAGATTTACCTGTAATTCAGTGTGCCAGGATAAGAGTTACATTGTTAAGACTTATTGTCATTTTCATATACTACTGACTCATTTATGTTCAGTTAGTTTCCGTTTATTAATACTTTATTAGTTGATTCATATTGTATTGGTTGACTTGATGCATTATCATATGATTTGAATCTTTGTTTTTTGACTTTGCTACGTTAAGCTTATTGGTTGACTTGATACGCTATCGATCTTTCTATATATCTATCCGTCGATCGATCTATCTATCCATCGATAGACACATACATGTATATATATATATATACATGTGTATATATACATGTATATATATATTCGTATATATATATATATATATATATATCGATCGATAGAACAAATGCATCGACCGATCAAGAGGTCGAGCTATCGATTAATCAATGGATTGATCTAGCGATCGGGTATAGATCTATCCCCATGAATCTATTCCCGTGAATCACTTGATCCAATACGTTATCAGTTGATTTGATACGTCATCGGTAAATTTGTTGATACGTTATCGATAAGGAGAAATTAAGCTTACTGCGGTATCGGTTAGAAAGAATTACTGCGTTATCGGTTCGTAACTACGTTATCGGTTGATTTCATACGTTATCGGTAAATATTTACTGCGTTATCGGGTGTGATACGTCATCGGTTAGTCACTACATTATCGGTTGTAACCATAACTTTGACGCGAAGTACAATAACTTTATGTGTTGTCAGGCGCTATCGACCTTTGACCTCAAAACACCTCTTCGTCAACGCGGGGGAAAAAGGAAAATATGATTTTAAATTTTTAACAAAAGTATACTTCTAAACACTCAATAGTTCATGAAGTTCATAGTGGTCAATCCAAAACCTGTGAATTAGAGTGAAATTATGCTGCTGACCTACAATTTCTATCACGTGCACTGCTCAGCGCGGGTTGAAATTTCGTTCTGTGTGCGCTCAGCGGACGCGCTGAACGCCTTCCTAGTCTGTTCGCGATCGATGGCTCAGTGCCGTTTGCGACGGACATCACTAAAACGCTTTCTTTTTTAACTTTTTCCTTGTAAAATTGGGCTAAAAAGTTGTGTAATAATAAGGTTATTACTTATGTCCTCGTACATCGTACGCTTCGGTATTGTCCTTAATTGAAGATCAGACATAAATCCCGGTATTTTGTGAATAACCTTATATTATCGATTGTCTACGTATTTTTGAAGATTTGAAGATTTCAAGTTGATGACTAAGTTTGAAATAAGAAAATTAAACGTAACACGAGTTTTAAAAATCGTCAAAGTCTGGGTGGGGAATCATTTTTGTTTCTTTTATTTCTATGGCTTATGAAGATAGACGTTTTTGAGACGGCATTACGAAGATACGGTTTGCCTGTTTTGAGGGAAATTTACCGAAAGGAAATATGTAACAGGTATGACTCTCTACAGAAAACTCAATTTAGGGTTGGACAGTACCTCATTTTATAAAGCAACATGCCTGTTGTGTATTCACCATGGATCAATCTCCACAAATAGTTTTCTTCTTTTGATGAAAGTGAAAGAGAATAAAAAGCATGAAGTTGAAATTTGGAATCACATTGACAGGGAATTGTAAAATATTCCGCCAACATGTATCAGAGCATTCTGTTTGGAGAACTTTGATGAGATATTTGTAAATAGCACCTTTCTTGATGTTGTAAAGCAGGTATTGGATGAATGGTGAATTTCATAACAGAAATGTATTGGCGTCCTAAAAGTATGATGTGATCGTGTTTTATTTTGGAATTGCCTTCAATCATTGTAAATGAGTTTAGCATTGCGATGAGAATGGATATCAGTCTTAGAATAGATATCTGTATCAGTCAACTATAATTTTTTGCTGATGATTAATTACATTGTCGATCTTTGTGATGCCAGAGTTGATGAAATAATCTTTTTTAACATCTCTCTCGTATTTGCGTGAATGATTTTCTTGTTGTAAAGAAAGGTCTCTAGAAGTTCGGTTCGCGAAGTTCTGAAAGTGATTGCCAACATTTCAATGAGTCATTATGAATTTTTGGGAGGCAAATGAAAGGGGTATAAATTCCAAGAGCAAGAAGATTTTTAGAGTAACATAAGCTTTGAACTTGATGATTGAAATCATAACCAACAAAACGGAAAATAGGGTGGTCATAGTCGGAATTGAGATATCTTTGAACAAACTGCAGACAAAATGACTTGACAGAAGACGGTAAATGAACAAACCCTTAGCCACCTTTAATGACAAGAAGGTATAATGTTTCTGCTGGGATCCAATGGTTTCCTTGCCAAAAGAAATCAATGAGGCAAGACTGAACGTATGCGACTGTGCTAGAAGGAGGGCAAAGTGAGGAACAACGGTACACAAATTGCTTGAGAGAGAGTTATTGATAACCAAAACTCCCACAATACAATATGTTTGCAGCATATTGATTCCAGTAGTCCATATCAATATAAAGTTAACAACCTGCACCATTCAATTTCTGCTTTCAAAATGCTCATCATTACCAAGATAAATGCCAAGGCTTTTACGACCGTTATTATTCCAGGTGATGTTGAGAGGGCTGTCTTTCCTTCCCAGCCATCAACCAACCAAAAGACCCTCTGCCTTACCAAACTTTGTCTCGGAGTTGGATGCTTTGTTGGAAGTGTTAAGCCAGAAGTGAAGATTAATAAAATCAACATTACGGGTTATTATGAATTCAAAGTCCGATCACCTGCGTACGCAGAGAAAGTACAAATGGTATTGGGGTCTGGTAATGTATGACCTTGATGTCACTTTTAGAACGGATTTTATTGAGCAAAGGCTCTATAGCAGTGATGTAAAGTTGTGAAGAAAGAGAACAGCCCAGACGGATTCCTCGATATAAGAAATAGGGGCAGCTAGGTTGTTATTGACACGGTTAAACTCTGTATAGATGTATAACAATTTTAATGTAGTTGATGAAATTTTGGCCGAAACCAAAAGCCTCTCAAGCCTTTAAAAGGTAATCATGATGCACTCTGTCGAATGATTTTTCTCGATCATGAGAAACTATGGTGACAGCAATATTTCTAGTGTTTGGAAATTGAAGGCAGTCTCTGAGTATGGCAATATTATCGTTAATTTGCCAAACAGGGACGCTGCAGCTTTGATCATTATAAATAATGGTACCAAGAACACTATTAAGCCGAAATAAAAGGGATTTGGTAAGTATTTTGTAATCGTTGCAAAGAAGACTAACCAGCCACCAGGATTTTAGTTTTTAACTTACCAGATTTCGGTAAAAGACTTATCAGTACTTGTCTACAAGACAATGGCAGTTCCCCATCACCAACAGATCTGACAAAAACTTCATATAAGTCTCTGTCAATGACTGACCAGAAAGTATTGTAAAATTTATTTTGTAAGCATCAATCCTGGGAGAGCGACCATGAGAAAGGTTTTTAACTGTATTTGTGAGTTCGTCACATGTGATTGGATTATCTAAAATCTCTTAGTCTGTCTCATTAAAGGGCCGGTAGTGATAACTTTGAATGATTTTTTCATTGATTTTGTTTTTCATGTCAACCAACATTTCTTGTTCTCCTTCCAAAAGAATGTTGATATACATAGTATTCATCTTGTCACCTCAGCCTGCACATGCGTAAACTGCTTTGTTATTGTTGGCAAGTGAATCCTGGTCCGGACTAGAATTCAAATGTCAACAATAACAGACTGTGCATTTTACACAAATGGACGATATGTTGACAAACTGAATAGTGGGGTTTTTCAACATTATTTTGGGAGTAGAATAAGAACTTTCAATTGACATACAGAATAAAACTAATGAAAAAATCATCAAACGTTAGCGTTACTGATCCTTTAAGTTGTGACAAATTATCGTGTAGAAAATTTTCAGAGATGTTATCAATTTGATCCGGAGTATACAGATCTTGATAAAACGAATGCGTAAGATTCCTAATTTCCTTTTGATCTTCATTTAGTGAATCGTCATCCCTTTCCAGGTGAATGAAAGGTTTTTTCAATCAGGATGTCAATTTCCTACTTTGGTGAGAACAGTATCGCAGCTTCTCCTTGATTGGTTCTTCCATGAAAAAAAAGAACATTTCCCTTCCAAAATAACTTGCCAAACTTTTTCGTCAACTGCCGACGTCTGTGCTTCTTAGGGGAGATGAAAATCAGTTGGAACTTCATTTTTCAGATAATCGAAAAATTCTTATCTTTTGAGCGTTTCTCGGCAACCTCGAAATTTAATATCAACCCAGAAATTGTTGCCATAGCGGCCAGTAAAATGAAATAAAGACTACACATATCGAAAAAAATTAATGGACGAGTTTACCCGAAGTCTTAATGTGCTGCTTCTTATTAGAATTACTTTTCTGAACACGTGCTTTTTGGGTTCCAGTCAAAGATTGGGATTTACGATATTTATTGAAAGCAAAGTTTAAGATCTGGACAAAAGTCGATGCAAGTAAGTATTTTCTTTGAGTGAAGACTATCCTCAAGGAACTCTTCGATTAATTGACAGGACGTCATTTGACGGTTAACTTCAAATGTTTTGAAAATATCTGATAGCTCTGAATTCACAGATGCAGTGTCATCATGATTTTCTTCTTGACGAGGAGTGGCAAAAAATCTTGAGACTGGGTGTCCCTCCTCACTGAAGAGGGTTGATAGACCGGGAAGAGATGAATCAGAAAGCTGAATGGAACTCAATTGCTGATAGTCGGAGGAAGTGAAACAATCTGAGAGAGGGGGAGGTGAAGGAGGGGTTATTACCCTCTCTTCAACACTAACACAGTTTTTATCGGCAGGGATAATCTCTGGTGTAACCATATTTGTTTGTTTGAAGATTTTGGTACTGATGTTTTCTTTTTTGTCGGTTTCCATCTCATCAACATTTTCGACTGGTATTATTATTATTAGTAGTAGTAGTAGTAGTAGTAGTAGTAGTAGTAGTAGTAGTAGTAGTAGTAGTAGTAGTAGTAGTAGTAGTAGTAGTATTTTAATTTATTTATTTATTTATTTATTTCAGACTCATGAGTGCAACAAAGAATATATCATCAAAAGCCCAAATAATATTAAAAGAATGTAAATTTTCATTAAGACTATGATACTCAAAATTCAAGTCTTAATCTGGAGAAAATCTTACTTTTAAATATGTCCAAAGGATCAACAGAACCTTGGTTCCTAAACACATTTCTTCTTGCTAAATGAATAGACAACTTAGCCATTGTAGAAATGTAAACAAACAGAGACATTGCACGTCTATGAATAAATACAGACTTTTGACCAGGAGGATTAATGAAAAACCATGCAATGTTTGCAACTTGTCCAGGTAAAACTAAAAGAGGCGTTATAGTGGAAATAACATCTAAAAGCGGTTGAATGTTTGTACACTCAAGGAAAGTATGTAAAAGTGAATCAATGTCATTACAGAGAGAACAGTTTGCATCTGAACGAAAACCAGCACGGAACAAAAAAGAACTAGTTTGATAGACTCTTTGTATAATACGCCATTGTAAATCCCCTTCTTTCTTTATGATGGGATCAAAATAACATGAAGCAAAGTTTGCTTTGATGGAATGTGGAATGCCCAAAATGTCCCTCCAGATGGTGTCTAATCTGTCTGGTAAACATGCATAATGATGAACCATTATCAAGTACTTGTAAATTGCACCTTTCTCTATTTTACACAGAAAATAATTGTGCTCTGTAAAATGTTGCTGCTGAAAAGAATACACAGTATCTGGCGCATTGTTTGGATTCTTGTTACAAAAATGATTTTCAATGTCGGATTTTTAACGAACAGGAATAGCCTTGTAAATATATTTTAAGACAAAGAAATAATACGCATTTTCGTACAACTCAAGAGTGGACTTTAAGTTACCAAAATCTTCATTTCTAGTAACGAAAACTTCAACATCATCGGCATAGGCAGAAAGGCAGGAAGTACGACAAATCATTTATTCAATATGAAATTTGACTACAAAATATGTATCGAAATATATACATAGAAACTATATCGAAATATATACATAGCTGCATAATACGAAAATGAATAAAGGATTGAAATGTCAAATATCACAATCAATGACGTCAGGTCATCTACAATAATAACAGAGCAATAGCGATGAATAGGAAGTTGTATGGGCGGTAGTAGGCTGGAAGAGGGGCATAGTGTAACCGCCGGAAACATACAATGTTGAAATGTTTTGAATGATCAGACTAAATGTCAAAGGTGACCATCTGTTAATGATAAGAACAGACGAGAAACGCTGTGTTGGTATGTCCTCCATCCATAGACAGTAGATGGGGTCTCCCTCTATTGTCTATGTTCCACCGAACTTCGACCGATCAGAAGATCCGTGAGGAATACGGTGCCCAGGGTTCGTGGCCGACAACGACGGGAAACACGGAACTGTCAGTATGTGAACAACGATAAACTGCCTCAAAGAGAAAAACAGACTTAAAAAAATTTGGAAACGTGTGAAATATTTACAAGAACCCACCAAAATTAAATAAAAACACTAATTAAGTAAAAGCGAAACGTTTTGAGTACCGTCTGCATTCACTGAACAAAGGATACCTGCGTCTAACTTATGGAGTTTCGTCGTACAGTAACGTTCGGTATCAGAGGTACGCGGTAAACCGCGCCCTCAATGATCACATTTTGATAAGTTGCTTACTTTGAATGAAATGGGTACCATGAAGTGGGCCGGAAGGTAACAACTGTTTTTATTTCGTTTTTTTACGTCGAAACAAGCGTTTCAGCTGAAGACGCTCTGCATTGATATACCCAAAAAGTCAATATGCATTGATTTGTCCTCACTATGAACTTCTTTATTCTTTTCATTTTCACTATTTTAAACACATTGTAAAGATTAATCACTTGAAAGACAGTCTATTATACCCTAAAATATGTTGTCGGAGAGCATTTCTGTCGGAGATAGATGTTTACTTAGCGTTTTGAACTTCCGAAGGCGCTGTGAGCGCCACCATGATTGGTGCAAAGTAAAGCTATAGTGACGTCACACTTTTGTTCTATCTGCAAATAGAACGCAACAATACCACAGCCAGCAAAGTTGTTCGAATCACTTGCGAAGTGTCAGCACTGCACAGAAAACTTTCAAACTGAGCGATAAATCTTGTAATTTCTACAGAAAACGTCAAAAATGGGTAACAGAGTTTCAAGGAAATCTAACATCTTCGAGACAATTGTATTGCAAAGGTGAGTTAACGAGCGAATCGGACTCTACAAACCAGAGTAGCTGCAGCTTATCTGCCGTAGCAATATATGCACAACTGAAGTAATGCTTTCTACATGACAACAAAATCACAAGTCTTTCAGACTTCGTGTAGTGTTGTAAATTTCTCTCTGCAGAAGTGCATTCTTTAAATAACCTATATTGCTAGTATACCCGACATTCAGTCATTGTTATCTGGCGTTTACATCTCTCTGATCCATACTGCGGAACCCACTGTACGGTCTGGTGGAAAAGATACAAGTTTTATAAGCCTAATATGAATTTGACATAGTGCTTGAGGATACCGTTTCAATTCTAATTGATTGTAATAAGACAGAGACGTGTGTTGGGGCTTACCTGCGGCGTTTTCATGCCCTGCAAGGGATGCTCTGCAAGGCTTACACATGAAACATATGGTTCCAAATTGAAGAAAGATAATACAGGCACGTCCCTTCGTATGATTTTTCTCGGCGTTGCGCAATGTACACGTTATTAACATGGCGTGCAGCAAATCGATGGTGACTTTAGGAGTACAATGTTGACGTCGGGTAAAAATGGTAGTACGATCTGGGTTCCCCCCCCCCGACTGGTACTACTTTACCATATCTATATCTATATCTATCTATCTATATATATATATATATATATATATATATATATATATATATATATATATATATATATATGTGTGTGTGTGTGTATGTATATATATATATATATATATATATATATATATATATATATATATATATATATATATATATATATATATATATATATATATATATATATATATATATATATATATATATACCAAAACTTGTTTGTATCTTCTCAGAGGGGTAAAGTGCTCGATGCAGGATGCAGAGCAATATTACAATAAATATGAGATCACATCAAGTATGTTTGGTACCTATTACTCGGGTTTCACGCATACACGCGATCGTCAGATAGGTAGATTTTATTGTAATCTACCTATCTGACGATCGCGTGTATGCGTGAAACCCGAGTAATAGGTACCAAACATACTTGATGTGATCTCATATTATTGTATATATATATATATATATATATATATATATTATATATATATATATATATATATATATATATATATATATATATATATATATATATATATATATATATATAATTCTTGATAAATTCATCTTTTAGAGACGAAGAGGAGAAGTACGCAGAATTGCTACAGAAGTGGGAAGCCCTGCAAGATCATCTTGTTGCAATGGAGGAGAAGATTGACAAAAAGAGCAAGAAGAAGAGGTTCTTTTTTAAAAAGAAGGCGAAAAAAGAAATCCAACGCCAGCAGCAATTTCTTGACGCTGTCTGGAACATCAGAGATGCAATGGTCAGTGAGATGAAGAAAAACCGCTTGGTGGCGTATGACACAATACAAAACCAGGAGACGATGGAGCAGATAGAGCGCGAAAGAAAGATATTAGAAGACGCACAAGAAAGTCTCAAGGAGAAAATTGAGAACATTGAAAAGACAGAAGCGGCTGAGAGTTGCAAGGAATGGATCAAGGAAAGAAAAGCTTGCCAGGGCGAGGATGAGGTCATCGAACGTGAGATGGCCGAACGAAGGGAGAAGATCACTCAGAGTAGGATGCGCAGTGCACAGAAAAGAGAAGTGAGAGCTGCCATCCAAAAGGATAGGTCATTCGAAGATTACTTCGCTAAACTAAAAGCCATGGCCAAGATCGAGTGAGAGGGAAAGTTTAGACAGACTCCGTGTTGTAATCGCGTGATGATTGCAAAATTTTCACAACAAGAACCTGCGATTCAAGGTTATGAATAGATTACGTTCAAGGGTTCCCTTCTCACAAACAAAATCTCCACAGGAAGGTTTTGTCTCCAAGTTGTTCAGCGTTTGGGAAACTGCACAAAGTTCAAGTTTATCGAAAACGTAACAAAACACGGCACGGTCGGTGTCAGTTTCCAAGGAATAAACTGACAAAACAGTCAGCGGCTGTGTGGACATAAGATTTGACTTCGACCATTTGTTGGAAACATGTAGAAATAGAGATTCAGAGACTGCATGATAAAAGATATAAACATTTAAGATAGCAGAGAATTTTAAGACATTTGCACTGACATTTTTTATTCATTGACCATGATGAAATTCCCGATGTCAAGCAGTTCAAGTCTTTAATATTTATTCCGTCGTCTATTCTTTAAGTTATAATTATCTTCTGCAATGATAATATTCTTTTGTTCTCATTCGTGTCAATAAACGGTGATTGAGAATGAATATTGCCTCAGTTTATATTCTTTGTAAACATCTATGTGCCCATCACGGTTAGAATTACTCCACCCGTCCTCAATTCGGCCAAAACGATATTGATGACGCAGAATAAAGATGACAAGTATAAAATCTGAATCTAAGGTTTGCCCTCCCCCGGAATGACCCACCCTCTTCGATCTATAAACAGATCAATCTATCGCTCCCCATGACTCGCTTGATCAGATAAGTTATCAGTGAATTGATACGTTATTGGCTGTTTTGATGCGGTATTGGTTGAATTTTCTACGTTATCAGTTGATTTAATCCGTTATCTGTTCATTGATACATTAACGGTAAATTTGTTGACACGATATGGGTTAGAAAAATTACTGTGTATCGGTAAATTTTTGCTACGTTATCTGTTAAGAAAAATTACAACGTTATCTCTTCATTATTATGTTATCGGTTGATTTAATACTTTATCGGTAAATTTTTACTTCGTTTTCGGGTTCGATATGTTATCGGTTAGTTATCGGCCGTAACTTAACTTTAACACGGAGTACAATAACTTAAGGACTGGTGTTATCGGACGCTATTTGACCTTTGACCTCAAAACGTCTTCACGTCAACGCGGGGAAAAGGGAGAGATGGTTTTAAATTTTAAAGGTCCATGAGCTGTAACTCTGCGAAATTTGTCCAACCTTAAGTTACCTCCAATTTCCTCAGATATTCATTGCAATTTGCAAATTGAACAATATAGTCATTCACTATGCCTCAACAAAGTTTGCTTGTGCCAGAATAGGCAAGAAAGTGAACAGATTTATGCTCATTTGAAATTTCCCGCCATTTTCAAAATCTTTCAGTGTTATGTGAAAAGCAGAGAATTTTTCGTCAAAGTGGAGTGAATCCCTTTCCCGGCCTTTCATTGGGTTGAACCATGTTGTATTTGTAAAGATTCAATTGTGTACATGCACCATTTACGCTGCTTATCATGAAATTGTATGGAGGCAGCCATATTTGGGTGCGGCACCTGTTTGTTATTTGTCTTACTGAAACCTCCCCATGCAGTCCCACTCAGTGGATAATGGTATTTGAGTAAACATCTCTTAGTAAGAACATTTCTGTGAACTAACTGTAATCAAAATATAAAATCATAAAAATAATTCCAAAAGATGCAGCTTATGTATTTTTAACAAAAGATATACTCCTAAACATTCAATGGATCATACAGTTCACAGTGGTCTTTCAATGGTTCATTAACTTCACAGTGGTCAATCCAAAACCTGCGAACTTGAGTAGCATTATGCTGCTGACCTGTAATTTCTATCACGTGCACTGCGCAGCGCGGGTTGAAATTTCGTTCCGCGCTCTGCGGACGCGCTGAACGCGTTCCCAGTCTGTTCGCGATCGCTCAGTGCATGCAGTGCGCAACGGACATCAAAAAAACTTTAATTTAGACTTTTTCCTTTTAGAATTGGGCTAAAAAGATGTGTAATGATAAGGTTATTCACAAAACACCAGGATTTATGTCCTCGTACGTCGTACGCTTCGGTGTTGTCCTCAACGCCTCGCTACGCGTCTCAGCTGCACACGATGTACTCGGATATAGCCGTGCGTGAGGGCGTGAATAACGTTATGCTATTGTCTACGTATTTTTTAAGATTCAAATTTGATGACTAAGTTTAAAATAAGAAAATTAAACTTAACGCGATCGAGTTTTGAAAATTGTCAAAGGCTGGGTGGGGAATCGCTTTCGTTTCTTTTGTTTCTATAGGCTAACTTAGGCCAAAGTAATTAAGTTCTTTGTTTTGCGTCACCACCCTCTTAGGTTTTTAAGTTTTCATGAAAAACACACACAGTGTATTTGAATAGGAATTTTTAGGACATGACCGCTTAGCCTTTCTGAACGAAAATTTTGTTACAATTTTTTATTTGCTGCAATTAAATTACATTGTGTTAATTTTCTTGTGTGTGTTTTTCAGCCGCTTAGACGCGTACCTTTTCCCATTTAGAGTGGACGCAAAACAAAGAATTTAATTACTTTGGCCTTATGTAGATGGACGTTTTTGCGACAGCATTGATGTGAACAAGGATACGGTTTGCGTGTTTTGAGTGAATTTATCGGATTTAGGCCGAGGATTTAAAATAAGTGGCTTGGGGTTGTAGTATTCTTATCGCTTAAAAGCTGCTTTGATAAACGTGTAAGATTGTTGAAGAGATCATTATTGACCAGAGTTGCAGATCATCTATGAAACAACCTATTATAGGTGTCCGTGTGGGCCCGATCAACACAAAATAAACATAAGCCAAATATTACTTTTCAATTTATGACAAATTGCATAAAATTACCAAATCAACCTCTGACGACGATTCTATATGATAAAATACATTGCAATATTGAGCAGGCAGAGTGTGGATTAGCTGTGGGTCCATAGCTGTGGTGTTTTCGGACGTGATTTCTGCCTTTTACGGGCTGGTTTTGACTTTTACGTTTATAACCCCGTCACCAGGGCAACACAGCTATAGACCCACAGCTAAGTGTGGATAAGTACTAATATGCACAAGCACGCATCATGCACATTGATTCGTAAGAATGATTCTGTTATTTGGGCGAGATGCTTCTGTTACTTGGCAGTCTCGCCCTTATTACTTATTCACGGAAGGCAGGGGTAACTAACCACAGGCTATGTGCATGTAAGAACAACATATTAGGTGTATTTTACCACAACAATGATGCTAGGTTCAGACTCAGCCGGGTCAATGGCTGCTGCTATGCTAGGCTAGAGACAGAAATTTGGTCCGCGTAAATTTCCACAATATATTCATCGCATACAGGACAGATATCTCAAAGGTAAAAACTTGTGGCGATACAGAAACCGCGGCGCGCACAATATAAGAGTCGTTCACGGCAACGATATATATATACATAGAAACTATATCGAAATATATACATAGCTGCATAATACAAAAACTTGAATGAATAGAGGATTGAAGTGTCAAATATCACAATCAATGACGTCAGGTCATAACAGAGCAATAGCGATGAATAGGAAGTTGTATGGGCGGTAGTAGGCTGGAAGAGGGGCATAGTGTAACCGCCGGAAACATACAATGTTGAAATGTTTTGAATGATCAGACTGAATGTCAAAGGTCACGATCTTTAACGAAAAGAATAGACTAGAAACGTTACGTGTTCGTATGTCCCTCTATCGAACTTCGACCGATCAGAAGATCCCGTTAGGAGTACGGTGCCCTGGGTTCGAAGCCGACAACGACCATGAAACACGGAACTTTCGGTAATGTGAACAATGATAAACTGCCTCAAATAAGAAAAAGACTGAAGAGATTTGGAAACGTGTGAAATATTTACAAGAACCCACCAAAATGAATTAAAAACTCTAATTAGGTAAAAACTAAACGTTTTGAGTAACATCTGCATCCAATGAGCAAATGGTATTATTATACACCTGCGTCTGTAACCTATGGAGTTTCGTCGTACGGTAACTTTCGGTATCAGAGGATGAGCTAAACCACGCCCTCAATAATCACATTTTGATAAGTTGGTTAAGTTGGATGAAATGGGTACCATGAAGTGGGGTAGAATGGTTTGAACAGCTTTTATAAGTTTGTTTTTACGAGGAAGACGCCCTGCATAAAAATACCCCAAAATCAATATGCATTGATTTGCCCTCACTACAAATTTCTTTATTCTTCCATTTTTACCATTTTAAACACATTGTAAAGATTAATCACTTGAAAGACAGTCTATTAAACCCTACAATATGTTGTCGGAGAGCATTTCTGTGGGAGATAGATGTACTACATGTATGCTTGGCGTTTTGAACTTCCGAGGGCGCTGTGAGTGCCACCATGATTGGTGCAAAATGAAGCTATAGTGACGTCACACTTTTGTTCTATCTGCAAATAGAACGCAACAATACCACAGCCAGCAAAGTTGTTCGAATCATTTGCGAAGTGTCAGCGCTGCACAAAAAAAACTTTCAAACTGAGCGATAAATCTTGTAATTTCTTCAGAATACGTAAATAATGGGTAACAGAGTTTCAAGGAAATCTAACATCTTCGAGACAATTGTTTTACAAAGGTGAGTTAATGAGTGAATTGGGCTATATAAAACAGAGTAACTGCATCTTATCTGCAGTAGCAATATATGCACAGCTGAAATAATGCTTTGTACATGACAACAGAACAACAAGCACTAGTCTTTCTGACGTCGTGAAGTGTTTTAAATTCCTGTCTGCAGAAGTTCATTCCTTAAATAAGCTAGATTTCTAGTATACCCAACATTCACTCATTGTTATCTAGAGGTTACATCTCTCTGATCCGAACCAATTGCATATAACATTCTTGATAAATTAATCTTTTAGAGACGAAGAGGAGAAGTACGCAGAATTGCTACAGAAGTGGGAAGCCCTGCAAGATCATCTTGTTGCAATGGAGGAGAGGATTGAGAAAAAGAGCAAGAAGAAGAGGCTGTTTTTTAGAAAGCGAGCGAAAAAAGAAATCCAACGCCAGCAGGAATTTCTTGACGCTCTCTGGAACATCAGAGATGCAGTGGTCGGCGAGATGAAGAAAAACCGCTTGGTGGCGTATGACACAATACAAAACCAGGAGATGAAGGAGCAGATGGAACGCGACAGAAAGATATTAGAAGACGCACAAGAAAGTCTCGAGGAGAAAATTGAGAACATTGATAAGACAGAAGCGGCTGAGAGTTGCAAGGAATGGATTAAGAAAAGAAAAGCTTGCCAGGGTGAGGATGAGGTCATCGAACGTGAGATGGCCGAACGAAGGGAGAAAATCACTCAGAGTAGGATGCGCAGTGCACAGAAAAGAGAAGAGAGAGCTGCCCTCCAAAATGATAGGTCATTCGAAGATTACTTCGCTAAACTAAAAGCCATGGCCAAGATCGAGTGAGAGGGAAAGTTTACACAGACTCCGTATTGCAATTGCGTAATGATTGCAACTTTTCACAACAAGATCTTGCGATTCATGGTTAGGAATAGATACGTTCAAGGGTTCCCTTCTCACAAACAAAATCTCCACAGGAAGGTTTTGTCTCCAAGTTGTTCGGCGTTTGTGAAACTGCACAAAGTTCAAGATTTCTTTACATCGTTATAACGAAAACGTAACAAAACACGACACGGTCGGTGTAAGTTTCCAAGGAAAAACTGACAAAACAGTCAGCGGCTGTGTGGACTTAGGATTTGAAACCAGTTATATTTTACTTCGTTACCATCGTTGGAAACATATAGGGAAAATAGAGACGCAGAGACTGCATGATAAATATATAAAAATTTAAGATAGCAGAGAATTTTAAGAAATTTTTCACTGATATTTTTATTCATTGACCATGATGAAATTCCTCATGTCAAGCAGTTCAACTCTTTGATATTTATTCTGTTGTTTAATATTTAAGTTATAATTATTTTCTTCTCGTGTTCTCATTTGTGTTAATAAACGGTAATCGCAAAAGAATATTGCCTCTGGTTATATTTTTTGTAAATATATATGTGCCCATCACGGTTAGAATTACTCTACCACCTTCAATTCGACCATAATGATATTTATGACGCAGAAAAACGATGATAAGTATAAAATCTGAAATCTCAGGTTTCAATTCGATGAATCGATAACGGATCAAATCAACTGATAACGTAGACAAATCAACCAATACCGCATCAACACAACCAATAACGTATCAATTAAATGATAACGTATCTGATCGAGCGATTTATGGGGAGCGATAGATCGATCGATTTATAAGATAGATAGATAGATGAATGGATAGATAGATAGATAGATAGATAGATAGATAGATAGATGGATTGATAGATAGATAGATAGATCGCTCACCCACTCAATCGATAGATCGATCGATAGCTCTATCGATCGATCAATCTATCGATTTATAAATTGCTGGGTAGAGGGATAGACATAACGATGAATCTATCAATTCGATACACTGCTAGGTCACATGATAGATCACATTGTCTAATACTTAATTTCTTTTTCTTCTGTTTATTTTTTCAGTTTAGCGTAAATTGTTACAAATTTCTGCAGCAAATCAATGGTGTTTCGACTGTTTTCATGGTAGTACGAACGACTAAGTTGATCTAAATGTTAAACTACTGGAATAGTTTTGGGAAGTTGTTTCTAGTCTAGCTATAGTAGCTATACTGTTCAGTTGTAGTTGGGTAAAATTCAAAGAGATAGTATAAGTACTGATAAAACAACGGCAGGGTAATAAGCGGTTGTTGGTTTACACAGAGAACTCTACCGAGAAAGAAAACTATGGCCTTGGGAATATTACCACAGAAAGTGCTATATAACAGCTATTGGTAGTGTTGAACATCTGTGAGCAGAACGGCGCAATACGTGTTTATTATTTCTGCGCGCACATCCTTTACAAATATGTGGGCCTGTGATAAATGAGGGGGGGCTTGAAAAATTTTGATCATATAGAGGGGGTATTTGAAATTTTTTTAGGGTATTGAGGGGTATCTGAAAAAAATAAGATTTCAATCGCGATTCCTCCAGCTCCCCACCCCCCAAAAAAAATCGTTATTTGTGAACGCAGCCTATAGATTTGATTATCACAAAAATGTCGTGCTTTTTTAACAATCTAATGGGACTAGCTTCAAATCAAAAGTCCTTTTTTTGCCTTTGGGACTGTTTTCTGGCTCTAACAGACCAATTACAATGCCGCAATCACCGACAGCCAACATCGCAAATTTCGTACACATATTAGATACGTCCCTGATAGAAATATCTGCGTATTATAATTAACCAAAATGTTAATGATGTATTCGTACAATTGACGACTTTTCATGTTGTCGAAAATCTCCATCGGGTGTATTTGAAAAAGGTAAGCATATCAGTGATTAATTGATTAATATACGGGAACGTGTGAACTCTTGTAAGCGTTCTTTCTATCAGCACTATACTATGTACGACTACTGAATAATTTTGCGATGTTTTCGTAATAATAAGATGTGACTTGACGAGATTCGCGACAGAAAGGATAAAAAGGGAAAAAAGCGATATGTTGTCTACTTAATCTATTGACTTAGCTTGCTTACAGGAGTTACTTGCAAAATTGATTTTAGAGAATTCAATTGAACAATGAATCCAGATTTACCTGTGATTCAGTGTGCCAGGATAAGAGTTACATTGTTAAGACTTATTGTCATTTTGATATACTACTGACTCATTTTTATCAGTTTTTATCAGTTGTTTTTCGCCGTGTTTAGTCAATTGTTAGTTGACAGTGTTGTTAATCATGTCTAGAAGAGAACTTGTGATTTTAGTGATTATATGGTTGGCTGTTGACGTGATATCATCGAGTTATGGGAACAAGTTGGGTGACAGCAACTTCCATCATGGCGGTCCTATTGTCTACACTCGTGAGATGCTGCTCAGTCTACGACATACCACAACGACCATCCCCATTGACCTGGAAAATACGGATTGTTACACCTACATTAAAAGGACAGGTTATCGTGGTAAGAAAAAGCGAGGCTCCAGAGGTGGTATAAAAAACAGAATGAGGAGAAGAGGAAGCCGACTTCCTCTTCCAGCGATCACTTTCTCTAATGTTCGGTCAATACAGAACAAGATGGAAGAACTCTCTGCCTTGGCTAAATACGACGGTGATTATCGTAGAAGTAGTTTGTTGTGCTTCACAGAAACATGGCTGAAAGAAGATTCTAGCGATATCGACTTGGATGGTTTTACTTGTATTCGTTATGATAGTGACGAAGAAAAAACTCGGAAAAGTGTTGAAGGAGGGTTGTGTATTTATGTCAATAATAATTGGGCGAAAGACTTCACAATTCGTGAAACAGTGAGTACGAAAGATTTTGAAATCTTGACCGTCTCTTTTCGACCTTTTTACTTGCCCCGGGAATTCGGACAGGTGACAATTATTCTCGTTTACGTGCCAGGCCCTGACAATGTAGCCGCAGCTGAGCGCATTGCGCAAAGTTACAACACAGCTGTTAATCGATCGGTCGATCAACCAGTTTTCATTCTTGGTGATTTCAATACGTGTGACATAAGCCGCCTCCTGCCTAATTTGGAGCAATATGTAACATGCCCGACACGCCTGAACCGTACCCTAGATAAATGCTATGGCAACATCGCGAATGCATTTTCGGTAAGCAGCGCATATCCACTGGGTCGTTCTGATCATGACGTCATCCACCTTCTACCGAAATACAGACAAAAGTTAAAGACCACGAAACCGGAAACAAGAGATATCAAGATGTGGACGACTGAAAGTATAGAGAAACTACAAGCATGTTTTGAAAGCACTGACTGGTGTGTGTTTTTCGAAAGTTGTGCAGACAAAGAGGAACTAACGGATACTATTGCTTCGTACATTCAATTTTGTGAAGACTCTTTGATTGAAACAAAACGTGTGAGAATGTTTCCTAATAATAAACCGTGGGTCAGTAAGGACCTACGGAGCCAATTGATCGAGAAGAAAAAAGCGTTTAAAGATGGAAACTTAATTAAGGTTAAAGAGGTAATGAAAGAGTTTAGGAGTGAGGTTCGACAAGCTAAAATTAATTATAAAGATAAAGTTGAGAAAAATCTACGAATTGGAAAGGCGAAAGATGCATGGAAAGGTCTTAATATGATGATGGGTAAACACCGTAAGAAAAACAGAATATGTACTGAGGATCCGACAGGTTTTGCAAACAAATTAAATCAGTTTTATGCAAGATTTGATGTACATGATTTTAAGAAAGAATGCGAAATGACATGTCAACTTCTCATTCCTTCGCCAATTAACGTTAAAGAGGAAGAGGTCGTCAATTCTTTTCTGAAACTCAACCCTTCTAAAGCCTCTGGTCCAGATGGCCTGAAGGGTAGAGTCCTCAAAACATGTGCCTATCAGTTAAGTCACGTATTTACTCGTTTAGTTCAACTGTTTTTGAACACACACTTTGTACCCCGATCATGGAAATTATCCACTGTGATCCCTGTCCCAAAGAAACCACACCCAAAACAACTAAATGATTATCGACCGGTGGCCTTGACCTCGATACTTGCTAAATGTATGGAAAGGTTGGTCAGTAACAAGTTGACGGCATCTGTGGCTGATCGCTTGGATCCATTACAATTTGCCTACAAGCCCAGAAGAGGGGTAGAGGACGCTAGTCTAATGTTAGTAAATCTAATCGCTGACCATCTTGAGCATCCAGCCAATTATGTACGCATTCTTTTCATGGATTTTTCGTCCGCGTTTAATACAATACAACCACATCTTTTGATAAAAAGACTATTGGATTTAGGCGTTAATCATTCTATCATTCTCTGGATAAGGCAATTTTTAAGCGATCGACCTCAACGTGTAAGTTTAAATGGTGCAATGTCCGATGAACTAACGTTGAATACTGGTGCGCCACAAGGTTGCGTCCTCTCGCCTGTACTCTTTTCAATTACACGAACGAAATCATGTTATCGGATAATTTGTTGACTTTGCTGAAGTTTGCTGATGACATGGCACTAGTTGCCAGATTAAAAGGCGAAGTATCCTTGTCACGCTACTTTCCTGAAATTAATCGCCTGTGTTCATGGTTCAAAGACAGTTTTCTTACCTTAAATATCAAAAAAAACGAAAGAGTTGGTTCTTAATAATGGCAGAAAGCTAGAAAAAGTAGAATCTGTTACCATTGACAACCAACAGGTTGAAATAGTATCATCATTTCCATATCTAGGGTCCATAGTAGACCAGAAGTTAAGTTTCAAAGAGAATACAGACAAAATTTATAAGAAAGCTCACCAACGAATATTTATTCTGAGGAAGCTAAAGAGTTTCAATGTTAGCAGTCACATCCTTGTTTCTGTGTATCGTTGTGTATTGAAAGCATTCTAACTTATAACATTGTCACATGGTTTGGTATATTTCTGTTAAAGGTCTGGTGAAATGGTCCCGGTCGTGTGACAGAATATCTTCCAGGAGGTCAATACTATTACACTCGCAACAAAATTGCAACCTAAAAGTACGCGCAAGTGTTAATTTTTTTGATATTTCTATGCGCGGCTTTCATGGGGTCATTTTGCGACACTCAGGTCACGCCCTCAGCGGGAGTCAAGGTCGGCCCTCTGTGACGTCACAGGTGTGTTCATTTACATCGAATAGCGGTCCAACGCCGCCTTATCTCTGCCGGTATCCGCTAAGAAAACAGGCTTCGCGCTGCCCATTCGCCACGTTCGCCGATGCGAATCGAAATCCGAAGTGGCGAAAAAAAATCGATCCTAATTCGCCACAGTGGCGAAACTGATTTTTGTTTAAAAAATATGGTAAATAAAGAAAAAAACGTGGGTTTTTAGTCTTTTGTTTAATCTGCGCTTCTCTCTCGGCGATTCGCAAAAACTGTGTCTACTTCCGTATTATTGCGTTCTTTCCGTCGCGTCGTACGTATTTGCAATCGAGCCAAGTCTCGCGAGAGATTTGACGTCATCTAGTCTAGTGTACAGCATGCATAAATGGCTCTCGCGAGAATTGAAACTTACACACACGCAATCGAGCCTTGTGATAAATTTGACGTCATTTTGTCCAGTGTACAGCGGGCATAGGAACGCTCGCTCGCGAGAATTGAAACTTTGCTGTACATAGCAGACATACGCATTTTAATCGAGGCACCAAGGTTCGGTGTTGTAGTTGATTTACACTGATTGCGGTCTAGATGTTCTGTGTTGTGCATTTTAATCACGGTCTTAAACATTCCATTGTGGTCGAGTTGCATCGCGTTCCTCGTGGTCCGGTATTCCCCGTTGTTCTTCAATTTAGCCTCAGTAATTGCCATCCCAACGACGCGTTCCGTGTTGCTGTCGATTGTATCATGGAGGACTCTACCTCCATGATTTGTATCATGATCTCTACGTTCCGTTTTGTTGTTCTTTTTAATGGTAGTCTCAACGTTCAGTGTTGCTGTTCATGCAGCTGATTTGCATCGTGGTTCCAACCTTCCGTGTCGTAGTTGTAGTGCATTTTAATCACGGTCCCATTTACGTTTTTTACTGTCGATTTGCATTGCGGTCACGACGTTCCGTGTTGTAGACTAGTGCATTTTAATGGCAGTCACAACGTTCAGTGTTGGTGTTCATGCAGTTGACTTGCATTGCGATCCCAACCTTCTGTGTAGCGAGTAGCGAGGCAGGCTCAGCCGAGGGACCGTGGCCGATCGTACGAACCAGCCGAGACAAGCACATTATGGTTCAAACACTCCACACTTGACTGGAACTTGAAAAAGTTTACAGTTGAGCCGTTCATGTTCTTGCCGCTGTCACAGCCACCAAAAGAACAACGTCTTCCCAAAGTGAAGGAGGACACTGTCCTGATCATGTAAGCGGAAACCCTAGAAGTTACCCCCGTGGGGAGCTTATGGAGGTGTGAAATACTTCACTTCCCGTTATGAGATACGACGTCGGGCAAACTTCGGAAAGCCGAAAAAAGTCGACTGCAGAGGCTCGGGGGACACGCCCACATTGCATTTTTCTTTTGTCATATTCATAATCACGCGCGCTAAACGAAAAAAGAAATGAATGCAACTGTTTTATAGACCATCAACTGTATTTTGTGATTTTGCAACATGGGCATTTCACCAGACCTTTAAAGAGAGAATGCGACTAACGAAAATTGTAAACATATGTAGTCGACTTGTCGGGACAAAGTTAAAAGATCTTGGAGAACTGTATACTTATGCTCTTCGTAGGAAAGGTTTATCCATTCTTGGTGATAAATCTCACCCATTGAATGACAAGTTTCAATATCTGCCTTCGGGACGCCGTCTACTTGTGCCCAGGGCTAGGAAGAATCTTTTTAAGAAGTCATTTATACCGTCAGCAGTTGCTGTTTTAAATATGAATATGTCTGATTCCATCCGGAGAACCAGAGCAAACACCATTTTAAGTAGGAACTTTTAATATAGTGTTGTGTTTGTCTGTAACTATTGTATTGTTTTGTACGGTGTTGTTCGTATTTGGTGTTTTTATAGCGGTCCTGATGTTTAAAGACAACTTTCCATGTTTTTATGGACAATAAAGTATATCTATATACATTTATGTTCAGTTAGTTTCCGTTTATTAATACTTTATTAGTTGATTCATATTGTATTGGTTGACTTGATGCATTACCATATGATTTGAATCTTTGTTTTTTACTTTTGCTACGTTAAGCTTATTGGTTGATTTGATACGCTATCGATCGATCTATATATCTATCCGTCGATCGATCTATCTATCCATCGATAGACACACACATGTATATATATATATATATATATATATATATATATATATATATATATATATATATATATATATCTCGATCGATAGATCAAATGCATCGACCGATCAAGAGGTCGAGCTATCGATTAATCAATGGATTGATCTAGCGATCGGGAATAGATCTATCCCCATGAATCTATTCCCGTGAATCACTTGATCCAATACGTTATCAGTTGATTTGATGCATCATCGGTAAATTTGTTGATACGTTATCGATAAGGAGAAATTAAGCTTACTGCGGTATCGGTTTGAAAGAATTACTGCGCAATCGGTTCGTAAAAACGTCATCGGTTAGTCACTACATTATCGGTTGTAACCATAACTTTGACGCGGAGTACAATAACTTTAGTTGTTATCGGGCGCTATTGACCTTTGACCTCAAAACACCCCTACGTCAACGCAGGGTAAAAAGGAAAAAAAAATTAGCAAAGTATACTTCTAAACATTCAATAGTTCATGAAATTCATAGTAGTCAATCCAAAACCTGTGAATTGGAGTGAAATAATGCTGCTGACCTACAATTTCTATCACGTGCACTGCGCAACGCGGGTTGAAATTTCGTTCCGTGTGCGCTCAGCGGACGCGCTGAACGCGTTCCCAGTCTGTTCGCGATCGATCGCTCAGTGCAGTGCGCGACGAACATCCCTAAAACGCTTTCCTTTTTAACTTTTTCCTTGTAAAATTGGGCTAAAAAGTTGTATAATAATAAGGTTATTATTTATGTCCTCGTACATCGTACGCTTCGGTATTGTCCTTGATGATCAGACATAAATCCCGGTATTTTGTAAATAACCTTATATTATCGATTGTCTACGTATTTTTGAAGATTTCAAGTTGATGACTAAGTTTGAAATAAGAAAATTAAACTTAACACGAGTTTTAAAAATTGTCCAAAGTCTGGGTGGGGAATCATTTTCGTTTCTTTTATTTCTATGGCTTATAAAGATAGACGTTTTCGAGACGGCATTACGAGGATACGGTTTGCCTGTTTTGAGGGAAATTTACCGAAAGGAAATAAGTAATAGGTATGACTCTCTACAGAAAACTCAATTTAGGGTTGAACAGTACCTCATTTTAAAAAGCAACATGCCTGTTGTGTATTCACCATGGATCAATCTCCACAAATAGTTTCCTTCTTTTTGATGCTCCGTGGGATCGAGTTTATAACTGTAAGAATGCAAATGAAGCATATAATAATTTTCAGAGTGTTTTCGATGAGTTGTGCAATAGACATGCTCCATTAATGTACAAATTCGCAGTACAAAGAAAAACCGGAAACCATGGGTCACTAATGCAATTAAAAAATCAATTAATACAAAACACAAATTGTATAGTAAAGTGCTCAAATCAAACTTTGATGTCATTGTTGTTGATAGATATAAGAAATTTAGAAATGTGTTGTCTACTGTTCTCAGGAAAGCTAAACAATGTATTACAACAGCATTTTTATGGAAAACAAGGGTAATACCAATGTAATTTGGAAAACTATCAAGCAAGTCCTCGGAAGTCATGAGGAAAAGGCTAAAAATACCTTGCCAGACAGCCTACGAGTACTGACAAATGGAGTGCATAATACATTGTCAGCAAAACCTGACATAGTAAATGCATTCAATAATTATTTCGTCAACATTGGACCTGACCTTGCCAACAACATCGATTCTCCTCATAAAAACTTTAATAGTTACCTCACTGAACCCAAAACACATTCCTTTTTTATGTCCTCCACTACACAATCTGAAGTTCATAACATCATCTGCACCCTGAATCCAAAAAAGGCATGTGGCCATGACAAAATGCCAGCCAGACTTATAATTGATGGGGCAGCTATAATATCAAAACCCTTGGCATATATATTCAATCTTTCATTTCAGACTGGAATTTTCCCCCAATCTCTAAAAATAGCCAAAGTCACACCAATCTTTAAAAAAGGCACAAAAGATGATCAGGAAATTATAGACCTATATCAGTATTGCCCCTGTTAAGTAAGATTCTAGAAAAAATTGTCAATGCACGCTTAATTCAGTACATAGAAAAAAACAATATTTTATATGAGCATCAATATGGATTTCGTCATAAATACAGCACAAAACTTTCAATTGTAAATCTAATCAATTATCTTATCAAACAACTTGATAATGGCAAAGTAACACTCGGTATTTTCCTTGACTTCTCTAAAGCTTTTGATACAATCAATCATGAAATTCTTCTTTCTAAACTTTCTCACTATGGTATTCGAGGTCTTCCTTTACTTTGGTTCAGAAATTACTTACACAATAGATCCCAACTAGTCTCTGTCAATAATAATGCCTCATCATTCCTTAATGTTACATGTGGAGTACCACAAGGATCTGTCCTTGGACCTACCCTATTCTTACTATTTATCAATGACATTGCCCGTTCCTCCACATACTTCAATTTTAGATTGTTTGCTGACGATACCAATCTATTTCATACTTTCCCTGCTAACCAAGTTAATATAAATTTAAATACTGTCGACATTCATCTCAATACTGTAGTGGACTGGTGCAGGGCTAACAAACTTACTGTAAACTACCTCAAAACAAATTACATTGTCTTCAGAAATCATAACAAACATATTTTCTTGAATGGTACTCTACACATCAATAATACAGTTATCAATGAGGTTGAAGTGACATCATTTGTAGGTATTCACATGGACAGACATCTTAAATGGTCAAAGCACATTAAAATGATTAATTCTACTATCAGAAAAAAGGTTGGCATCCTTTTCAAATTGAGACAGTTTTTACCACGCAATATCCTTATTCTTCTATACAAAACTTTCATCCTACCACACATCACTTATGGTCTTGAAGTTTGGGGTTCAACATATTCCTCACATCTCAATAGTATCTTTCTTTCGCAAAAAATGGCAGTCAGAGCTATAACTTTCAGTGACTTCACAGCAAACTCAGCTACTCTTTTCAAACAACTTAATATTCTCGTATATACAAATTACATAAATTACATATCAGTACATTCATGTATGATCTTATAAATAATAACTTGCCACACAGTCTTACAACATACTGTCAGTTGCCTTCTCATTGCTACAGTACTCGTCATAAAATTAATGGTAACCTTTAGGTCCCAAGTGTCAACACTTCCTTGGGTAAATTCTCGATATCATATACAGGCTGCATCTATTGGAATACATTACCTAAACAAATTAAAACAAAAACCACTAGAAGTTCGTTCAGACACTCCCTTTCAAGTCTCCTCATACACGGTTAGTGTTTTACATGACGAAGAGTTATATTCAACTTTACAAATATGTATATCATAGATATATAAATATATATATTTCACTATACATTTTGTTTTTTGGTTTTTTTGTTTGTTTTTGTTTTGTTTTTTTTTTTATTTTATTTTACATATTTTCTACTTATTCGTAATGTATTTTTTGTAGTTGTTCTTATTTACTTAGTTACTTAGCACTTTCAAGTCTACTTTTACCACGATTGTTTTTGGTGTTTTTTTTAAGTGATGAAGAGTTATATTCAACTTTACATATATGTATATCATATTTAAATATATATATATTTTATATACGTTTTTTTTCTCTCTTATCGTTTTCTTTTTTACGCATTTCTACTTACTCGTAATGTATCTATTTAGTTATATATTTATTTATGTAGTTGTTCTTTTATTCACTTAGTTACTTTGTTACAATTAGGTTACTTTGCAATCCCACTACTTTCATGTACACTACCCTCGATATACTTCAGTTTTCTTTTTTCTTCTTCGTTTCCTTGCTTTAACATCAAATGGCTTTGGGAACGGACTAGACTAGCATTGCTATTTTCCGTTTCCATTTACCCTTTATCACAGCACAACTCAGATGTACATTCATCATTGAATTGTAATATTATTATGATAAGGGTAATAAAGATTATTATTATTATTATATTATTATTATTATTATTATTATTATTATTATTTTGATGAAAGTGAAAGAGAGTAAAAAGCCTGAAGTTGAAATTTGGAATCACATTGACAGGGAGTTGTAAAATATTCCGCCAACATGTATCAGAGCATTCTGTTTGGAGAACTTTGATGAGATATTTGTATATAACACCTTTCTTGATGTTGTAAAGCAGGTATTGGATAAATGGTGAACTTCATAACAGAAATGTATTGGCGTCCTAAGGTATAATGTGATCGTGTTTTATTTTGCATTGTGGTGGAATTGCCTTCAATTATTGTAAATGAGTTTAGCATTGCGATGAGAATGGATATCAGTCTTAGAATAGATATCTGTATCAGTCAACTATAATTTTTTGCTGATGATCAATTACATTGTCGATCTTTGTGATGCCAGGGTTGATGAAATAATCTTTTTTAACATCTCTCTCGTATTTGCGTGAATGATTTTCTTGTTGTAAAGAAAGGGCTCTAGAAATTCGGTTTACGAAGTTCTGAAAGTGATTGCCAGCATGTCAGTAAGTCATTATGAATTTTTTAGAGGCAAATGAAAGGGTTATGTATAAATTCCAAGAGCAAGAAGATTTTTAGAGTAACACAAGCTTTGAACTTGATGATTGAAATAATTATCAACAAAACGGAAAATAGGGTGGTTATAGTCGGAATAGAGATATCTTTGAACGAACTGCAGACAAAATGACTTGACAGAAGACGATGAATGAACAAACCCTTGGCCACCTTTAATGACAAGAAGGTATAATGTTTCTGATGGGATCCAATGGTTTCCATGCCAATAGAAATCAATGAGGCAAAACTGAACGTAGGCGACTGTGCTAGAAGTAGGGCAAAGTGAGGAACAACGGTACACAAATGTGCTTGAGAGAAAGTTATTGTTAACCAAAACTCTCCCACGATACAATATGTTTGCAGCGTATTGATTCCAGTAGTCAATGTCATTAGAAAGTTTATCAACCAGCACGGTTCAATTTCTGCTTTCAAAATGCTCATCATTACCAAGATAAATGCCAAGGCTTTTAAAACCGTTATTGTTCCAAGTGATATTGAAAGGGCTGTTTTTCCTTCCAGCCATCTACCAACCAAAAGACCCTCTGCCTTACCAAACTTTGTCTCGGAGTTGGATGCTTTGTTGGAAGTGTTAAGCCAGAGGTGAAGATTAACAAAATCAACATTACGGGTTATTATGAATTCAAAGTCCGATCACCTGCGTACGCAGAGAAAGTACAAATGGTATTGGAGTCTGGTAATGTATGACCTTGATGTCACTTTTAGAACGGATTTTATTGAGCAAAGGCTCTATAGCAGTGATGTAAAGTTGTGAAGAAAGAGAACAGCCCTGACGGATTCCTCGATTTAAGAAATAGGGGCAGCTAGGTTGTTATTGACACGGTTAAACTCTGTTATAGCTATATAGCAATTTTGATGTAGTTTATGAAATTTTGGCCGAAACCAAAAGCCTCTTGTAAAAGGTAATCATGATGCACTCTGTCGAATGATTTTTCTCGATCATGAGAAACTATGGTGACAGCAATATTTCTAGTGTTTGCAAATTGAAGGCAGTCTCTGAGTATGGCAATATTATCGTTAATTTGCCGAACAGGGACGCTGCAGCTTTGATCATTATGAATAATGGTACCAAGAACACTATTAAGCCGAAATGAAAGGGATTTGGTAAGTATTTTGTAATCGTTGCAAAGAAAACCAACCGGCCACCAGGATTTTAGTTTTGAACTTACCAGATTTCGGTAAAAGACTTATCAGTACTTGTCTACAAGACAATGGCAGTTCCCCATCACCAACAGATCTGACAAAAACTTCATATAAGTCTCTGTCAATGACTGACCAGAAAGTATTGTAAAATTTATTTTGTAAGCATCAATCCTGGGAGAGCGACCATGAGAAAGGTTTTTAACTGTATTTGTGAGTTCGTCACATGTGATTGGATTATCTAAAATCTCTTAGTCTGTCTCATTAAAGGGCCGGTAGTGATAACTTTGAATGATTTTTTCATTGATTTTGTTTTTTATGTCAACCAACATTTCTTGTTCTCCTTCCAAAAGAATGTTGATATACATAGTATTCATCTTGTCACCTCAGCCTGCACATGCGTAAACTGCTTTGTTATTGTTGGCAAGTGAATCCTGGTCCGGACTAGAACTCAAATGTCAACAATAACAGACTGTGCATTTTACACAAATGGGCGCTATGTTGACAAACTAAATAGTGGGTGTTTCAACATTATTTTGGGAGTAGAATAAGAACTTTCAATTGACATGCAGAATAAAACTAATGAAAAAATCATCAAACGTTAGAGTTACTGATCCTTTAAGTTGTGACAAATTATCGTGTAGAAAATTTCAGAGATGTTATCAATTTGATCCGGAGTATACAGATCTTGATAAAACGAATGCGTAAGATTCCTAATTTCCTTTTGATCTTCATTTAGTGAATCGTCATCCCTATCCAGGTGAATCAAAGGTTTTTTCCCATTATTGATTTCAATATCACGAGAAAAATTATTAGGTATTTCATTCGTCCTGATATGTCTATGTTTGGCGAGTGCCATGGTCAAGTATTTCCTCGACAAGATATTTCTTAGGTTCATAAACATTATGAACGGACGGTTGTTTGGAAGAAGGAAATTTCAAGCAGGCGAATTCTTGTTCAAGATTACGTTACAAAATATTTCTTTCTGTGTTTTTGTGATAACAATATTGCCGAGTTATCTGCTTGACTGTATTTTACCAATATCTAACCAATCTTGAATCTTTTCAGGATTTGGTTTCTTTTGACGCCAATTTTCCCAGAATAAGGAAATAAGGTCGACATAATCATAATCATTTAAAATATCTGTGTTCATATGCCATACTGGATTACGGTTATTAGTACATTTCTGAGAAATGACTATTTTCACATCAGGATGTCAATTTTCTACTTTGGTGAGAACAGTATCGCAGCTTCTCCTTGATTTGTTCTTCCATGAGAAAAAAAGAATATTTCCCTTCCAAAATAACTTGCCAAACTTTTTCGTCAACTGCCGACGTCTGTGCTTCTTGGGGGCGATGAAAATCAGTTGGAACTTCATTTTTCAGATAATCGAAAAATTCTTATCTTTTGAGCGTATCTCGGCAACCTCGAAATTTAATGTCAACCCAGAAATGGTTGCCATAGCGGCCAGTAAAATGAAATAAAGACTACACATATCGAAAAAAATTAATGGACGAGTTTACCCGTAGTCTTAATGTGCTGCTTCGTATTAGAATTACTTTTCTGAACACGTGCTTTTGGGTTCCAGTCAAAGATTTGGGATTTACGATATTTATTGAAAGCAAAGTTTAAGATCTGAACAAAAGTCGATGCATCTTTTAACTATTTTCTTTGAGTGGAGACTATCCTCAAGGAACTCTTCGATTGATTGACAGGACGCCATTTGACGGTTAACTTCAAATATCTAATAGCTCTGAATTCACAGATGCAGTTTCATCATGATTTTCTTCTTGACGAGGAGTGGCAAAAAATCTTGAGACTGGGTGTCCCTCCTCACTGAAGAGGGTTGATAGACCGGAAAGAGATGAATCAGAAAGCTGAATGGAACTCAATTGCTGTGAGTCGGAGGAAGTGAATCAATCTGAGAGAGGGGGAGGTGAAGGAGGAGTTAATTACCCTCTCTTCAACACTAACACAGTTTTCATCGGCAGGGATAATCTCTGGTATAACCGTTTGGGTTTTTTTTGAAGATTTTGGTACTGATGTTTTCTTTTTTGTCGGTTTCCATCTCATCAACATTTTCGACTGGTATATTATTATTATTATTATTAGTAGTAGTAGTAGTAGTAGTAGTAGTAGTAGTAGTAGTAGTAGTAGTAGTAGTAGTAGTAGTAGTAGTAGTAGTAGTAGTATTTATTTATTTATTTATTTATTTATTTATTTCAGACTCATGAGTGCCACAATGAACATATCATCAAAAGCCCAAATAATATTAAAAGAATGTAAATTTTCATTAAGACGATGATACTCAAATTCAAGTCTTAATCTGGAGAAAATCTTGGTTTTAAAAATGTCCAAAGGATAACAGAATCTTGGTTCCTAAACACATTTCTTCTTGCTAAATGAATACACAACTTAGCCATTGTAGAAAGGTAAATAAGCAGAGACATTACACGTCTATGAATAAATATAGAATTTTGACCAGGAGGATTAATGAAAAACCATGCAATGTTTGCAACTTGTCCAGGTAAAACTAAACGAGGCATTATAGTGGAAATAACATTTAAAAGCGGTTGAATGTTTGTACACTCAAGGAAAGTATGTAAAGTGAATCAATGTCATTACAGAGAGAACAGTTGGCATTTGAACGGAAACTAGCACGGAACAAAAATGAACTAGTTTGATAGACTCTGTGTATACGGTAATACGCCATTGTAAATCCCCTTCTTTCTTTATGATGGGATCAAAATAACATGAAGCAAAGTTTGGTTTGATGGAATGTGGAATGCCTAAAATGTCCCTCCAGATGGTGTCTAATCGGTCTTGTAAACATGCAAACTGATGAACCATTATCAAGTACTTGTAAATTGCACCTTTCTCTATTTTACACAGAAAATAATTGTGCTCTGTTGAATGTTGCAGCTGAAAAGAATACACAGTATCTGGCAGATTGTTTGGATTGTTGTTACAAAAATGATTTTCAATGTCGGATTTTAAACGAACGGGAATAGCCTTGTAAATATATTTTAAGACAAAGAAATAATACGCATTTTCGTACAACTCAAGAGTGGACTTTAAGTTACCAAAATCGTCATTTCTAATGATGAAAACCTCAACATCATCGGCATACGCAGAAAGGTAGGAAGTACGACAAATCATTTATTCAATATGAAATTTGACTACAAAATATGTATCGAAATATATACATAGAAACTACATCGAAATATATACATAGCTGCATAATACGAAAATGAATAGAAGATTGAAATGTCAAATATCATAATCAATGATGTCAGGTCATCTACAATGGTAACAGAGCAATAGCGATGAATATGAAGTTGTATGCGTGGCAGTAGGCTGGACAAGGGGCATGGTGTAACCGCCGGAAACATACAATGTTGAAGTATCTTGAATAGTCAGACTGAATGTCAAAGGTCACGAGCTGTTAATGATAACAACAAACTAGAAACGTTATGTGTTGGTATGTCCTCCCATCCATAGACATTAGAGGGGGTCTCCCTCTTTTGTCTATGTTCCATCGAACTTCGACCGATCCGAAGATCCCATAAGGAATACGGTACCCAGGGTTCGTGGCCGGCAACGACCGGGAAACACGCAATTGTCAGTATGTGAACAATGATAAACTGCCTCAAAGAGAAAAACAGACTTAAAAAATATTTGGAAACGTGTGAAATATTTAAACGAACCCATCAAAATTAAATAAAAACACTAATTAAGTAAAAGTGAAACGTTTTGAGGTCTGCATTCACTGAACAAAGGATACCTGCGTCTGTAACTTATGGAGTTTCGTCGTACAGTAACGTTCGGTATCAGAGGTACGCGGTAAACCGCGCCCTCAATGATCACATTTTGATAAGTTGCTTACGTTGAATGAAATGGGTACCCTGAAGTGGGGCGGAAGGTAACAACTGTTTTCATTTCGTTTTTTTTACAACGAAATAAGCGTTTCAGCTGAAGACACCCTGCATTGAAATACCCAGAAAATCAATATGCATTGATTTGCCCTCACTACAAACTTCTTTATTCTTTCATTTTCACTATTTTAAACACATTGTAAAGATTAATCACTTGAAAGACAGTCTATTATACCCTAAAATATGTTGTCGGAGAGCATTTCCGTCGGAGATAGATGTTTACTTAGCGTTTTGAACTTCCGAAGGCGCTGTGAGCGCCACCATGATTGGTGCAAAGTGAAGCTATAGTGACGTCACACTTTTGTTCTATCTGCAAATAGAACGCAACAATACCACAGCCAGCAAAGTTGTTCGAATCACTTGCGAAGTGTCAGCACTGCACAGAAAACTTTCAAACTGAGGATAAATCTTGTAATTTCTACAGAAAACGTCAAAAATGGGTAACAGAGTTTCAAGGAAATCTAACATCTTCGAGACAATTGTATTGCAAAGGTGAGTTAACGAGCGAATCGGACTCTACAAACCAGAGTAGCTGCAGCCTATCTGCAGTAGCAATATATGCACAACTGAAGTAATGCTTTCTACATGACAACAGAACAACAAGCAGTAGTCTTTCTGACTTCGTGACGTGTTGTAAATTCATCTCTGCAGAAATTCATTCTTTAAATAACCTAATATAATATATATATATATATATATATATATATATATATATATATATATATATATATATATATATATATATATATATATATATATTTTGATAAATTCATCTTTGTAGAGACGAAGAGGAGAAGTACGCAGAATTGCTACAGAAGTGGGAAGCTGTGCAAGATCATCTTGTTGCGATGGAGGAGAGGATTGAGAAAAAGAGCAAGAAGAAGAGGTTCTTTTTTAAAAAGAAGGCGAAAAAAGAAATCCAACGCCAGCAGGAATTTCTTGACGCTCTCTGGAACATCAGAGATGCAATGGTCAGTGAGATGAAGAAAAACCGCTTGGTGGCGTATGACGCAATACAAAACCAGGAGACGATGGAGCAGATAGAGCGCGAAAGAAAGATATTAGAAGACGCACATGAAAGTCTCAAGGAGAAAATGGAGCACATTGAAAAGACAGAAGCGGCTGAGAGTTGCAAGGAATGGATCAAGGAAAGGAAAGCTTGCCAGGGCGAGGATGACGTCATCGAACGTGAGATGGCCGAACGAAGGGAGAAAATCACTCAGAGTAGGATGCGCAGTGCACAGAAAAGAGAAGAGAGAGCTGCCATCCAAAAGGATAGGTCATTCGATGATTACTTCGCTAAACTAAAAGCCATGGCCAAGATCGAGTGACAGGGAAAGTTTAGACAAACTCCGTGTTGTAATCGCGTAATGATTGCAAATTTTCACAACAAGAACCTGCGATTCAAGGTTATGAATAGATTACGTTCAAGGGTCCCCTTCTCACAACCAAAATCTCCACAGGAAGGTTTTGTCTCCAAGTTGTTCGGCGTTTGGGAAACTGCACAAAGTTCAAGTTTCTTTGCATCGTTATAACGAAAACGTAACAAAACACGGCACGGTCGGTGTCAGTTTCCAAGAAAAAACTGACAAAACAGTCAGCGCCTGTGTGGACATAAGATTTGACTTCGACCATTTGTTGGAAACATGTAGAAATAGAGATTCAGAGACTGCATGATAAAAGATATAAACATTTAAGATAGCAGAGAATTTTAAGACATTTGCACTGACATTTTTTATTCATTGACCTTTATGAAATTTCGTATGTCAAGCAGTTCAAATCTTTTTAATATTTATTCCGTCGTCTATTCTTTAAGTTATAATTATCTTCTACAATGATAATATTCTTTTTTTCTCATTCGTGTCAATAAACGGTGATTGAGAATGAATATTGCCTCAGTTTATATTCTTTGTAAACATCTATGTGCCAATCACGGTCAGAATTACTCCACCCGTCCTCAATTCGCCCAAAATGATATTGATGACACAGAGTAAAGATGACAAGTATAAAATCTGAAATCTCAGGTTTGCCCTCCCGGCCCCCCGGAATGACCCACCCTCTTCGATCTATAAATTGCAATCTATTGCTCCCCATGACTCGCTTGATCAGATAAGTTATCAGTTAATTGATTAGATATCGATAAAAACATGTCCTCAAAAAAGTTAAAGTTTGAATTCCGGTGGCCCATACCACCTGAATTCAGCTTCCGAACATAGAACGTTCGGCACTGGGGCCATTGTTAAAGCTATGGAGTACGAGTCTACGCTGAAGGCCGAGTTACACGAGGCAACTCGCCGAGCAACACGACGAGCGACACGGTAGGCAACGCATCAAGCGACGCGACAGGAACAGTTACACGAAGCAACTCGTAAGGCAATTTGTCACTAGTTTCCTTGCAAAAGATTACGGTGCGCATACTTGAAGAGCAGACTGTGTTTCGTGGCGGCCCATTATCAAAACGTTCTCTAGACCGTGGCAAACCGCAATATGACTCGACCACAAAATAGTAATATTTCAAATAGTCGAATTAAAAGAAACTCCTACTTAATAATTTACAGATCGGATTAAAGAAGGATATTTTCGAAAAATCTTAGAGATGTGTTGTAATCAACATATAAAAACTCCAACTAAATAATTGTACAGCTAGAATTATTTCGAATATTCTTATAGAGACATGATTGTCATGTCGAGATGGCTTCACGGGTGTGCTTGTGGGTAAGGACAGAATTAACAGGAGAGTCACCATTTTCAAGGCAACCAATTAATATTTCAAGCAGGTGGTGCGATTGAAATATTAATTGGTTGCCTTGAAAATGGTGACTCTACCTCCAAACTTGCATACGAAATTGTGACCTTCCTCTAAATTCATGAAGCTCCCGTCCTGATATTAATGCCAGAACATATATAAAAGTGATGATTATTATTTTCAAAGAATTATTAATAATTCAACATTAACGGGAAAATGGTTTCCCCCCTCCCGGGCCATAATGAACGAAAGAAAACTTTGTACAAAATATGTACGATACGAAGCCGAGTACATTATGGAGTGAAAAGTTTACCTGAGTCCATTATGGTCCTGGAGGGGGTACACTATTTTCGGTTCATAGTTAAGGTATTGCCAGGGAATTTAGAAAATATTTGAGGCCACAATACGAGACATTTGGATATTTTATCAGTAATTATCTAGGGAATAACGTCCCTAAATTCTCTGTATTGACAATGATGTGATTTAATTTTATCTAAAGATTAAAATTTTACGGCACAATGAAACAGCAATAGGCTCAAACCAGAATGAGAAATTCAAAATCAACTTTTCCTCGACACTGAGAAAAGGCTAGCTTGTGGTCATGAGGAGGGTGGTCCCCGGGGTGGTCACGCCGGCCGCGGCATCCCGTTGTAGAAACTTGAAAATTGGGCTATTGAAATTGTGTCATTTTGTGGCACTTTCGGTGAATTTCAGACATGTAAAAGCCATGAATATGAACTTACAGTATTAGCTTTTCTTCAACACAAAAAAGGATGGATACTTTGTGACAGATCATGGTGCGATGCAACGGTGCACTTTTTAGGGACGGGTACCGGGTGTCGTCAAATGAGTTTCAATAACAGAAATATCGTTCGGGTATCGATTAAAGCCCGTCCTGGAGTATGCGTATCAGTCATCAGTAATGCACTAAATAACGACATAGTTTTTAAATAAATAAAAAAGTAACTTAGATATTTTGAGGTTTGCCAAAAGTTCTTATGAACACGTAACCCGAAGTGACAATCGTGTTAATGATGGCATATTTTATTCGGGGGAACTTGGAAATACACTCCGAATAAAATTTGAATTAATAAAAAATATATCACATTATTAAAATGTAAATTATCCGCTCATGGTTAAGGTTAACGGGTACAAAATATTGTCGTAAAATAGGTGATTTGTTCATTATTCTGGCAATTTCGTTTATTTTTTCCATATAGAATCACATTTTTATCTACTAATTACATTTCAATACAGATTTTTAAAAAAGGTTACAATCCGAGGCAATTGCAATCAAAGATTTGCTTACCAAATAAAATGGAAGACGGTCCCAGAAATTTTCAATTCTTTGACAATTCAGAAAAAAATGCTCATATGTCTCAGGAACCTTACAGAGAGAATAGCTGATTTTGCAATTGAAAAGCTTCAAACCCTTTGGAAGAATATTGTGAACAATCTTGAAATTGAATTCAGCTAGCTTCCTATCAGTTGAAAGAGAGATTGTTTTATTTTCCCAAATATACTTCCATTGAAACGGAGTGTAAGTCTTAAAATGACATTTCACATGTCTTCACAATATATAGGGACGTATGAAACGTACATTTGACAACAAAATGTCATAAAAGATGTGGATATTAAAGTATTCAGTCCTTGTCAAAGAGAAATATTTTCCGTTTACATACACAAAATCATATTGTCGACGCATCTGATCAAAACGGGTGTCTTTCAGAATACGTTTCCATTGTTTTGGAATGAGATTTAAAAGCTTTTTCCGTTCCGCAATCCAATTTGTCGTGATATTCAGTTGTTCTAACAACACTATAGGCGAAAGAAAGTCGCTATAATGTCATCGACGATGTCATTAATGTAGATGATATTCGAACTTATCTAGTGTGGATAAAATAGTTTTACCATTGTTCGAGATGTTAATATTGCCCCAAATAATTTGATTGCGGATATCTAGATAACTGGGATTTGGCGTATTAAAGCAACCGGAACCTGCCTTGTGCTTTTTGGTATTGCGTCTAAGTATGGAAAGCTAGAAGAGTTTCTGAAGTTGAAATGGAAAATTAGAAAATCAGCTCCATAAATGCTTAGCCATCTCAATAGTATAGCTTACCAGCGAGCGATCGTTGAATAGCAGAGTCTACGAATCCATGAAGCACAGAATGCATCATGGAGGGCAAAGATGTCGGGCATCTTGAGCCTTCCACGTTCGTAAGTTCCAAGCAATGTGAGTCTTTTTATTCTGTCAGGCCCATTATTCCATAAAAAACTTGAAAATTGCTTGATTGATCGGCTTCAAAAGTTCATCAAAAGCAATAAGAATTAACAATACGTAAAACAGTTTTAGAAGAGCTACTGATTTGATGATAGTGATTTTACCATACAGACTTAGCTTATGCTTTGACCAAAGTTTCAAAACGGTCTTAATCCTTTCGATTTGTTTTCTTCAAGTTAAGTAGAAGTCTTAAACGGTCATAACCACAGTAAATCCCTAATAAATTTTTGGATGACGATTCCCACTTCAAAGGTGTCGCGTCTATTTTTCCATAAACCGAGCCACAGTGCTTCAGATTTACTAACATTCAGTTGAAGTATAGACACTTGTCCAAAAATCTGAACCGTGTGAAATTCTGTGAAATTGGGAAAACGTTTCGCAATTTTGTTTATGGTTACCGCCATTGCTACCGCCTCCACTAATCTGCCTTGAAAAAGGAAATATTTGTTCTCTTTGGTAGTTATCCCTCCTCATGGTGAGAATGACCTGGTGTAGGCGCAAGCAAAATGACACTTGATACATTCGTCGTTTCGCAAAACATCTCGCAAATTGTCCGTTTTGGTGTACACTATACTGGAGCCTGGCATGTGTATATGTGCTCGTCGGTAAATTAGGGATGAAATAATTTCGATTACTTGAATCGGGTTTAAGAAAATATATTCCAAATTTTCTTTGATGTATAGGCCTAAGAGGAAAATACTTACATCACGATGACGTGGCGACGCTCGAGCATATTAGTCAGAAAGTTTTACTTCCACATTGTCTTTCGTCAGGCTGATTGTATTCTCTGTGTCGTCCCGACCTGATCGATGCTTTAGATACGTTTAAATATAGTCCATACGGACAATATTGATGGTTCCCTAGAAGAAATTATCATTCGATTCAGCAGTTGATCTAATATTGAAGCGGTTATTCACTAGTTTACCGAAGATTGAAGTAGAATTGATAGAGAGGGTCGATATTTTTTGGATTTTTCTATAGATTGATGATTTATTGACATATTGATTGGTTGATTTTTTACAGTTTACAGTATATTTCCTATTCGACTTTTGTAAATTTATATGTACTAATAAGTTACAAGAGATGAGCGCAAACAGGGTCACTGTTCTGCGCATGAGTAGAGTCAAAAGTTGCTTCAGGCGACGCGACGCAGTGTATACACGGTGCAACTCGTCCAAGCGACGGTCGACGGGCGACGCGTCGCCTAAAAAATCGACATGTCGGTCTTCCGGGCGACGTCGCCTGACCCCTCGGGCGACGCGACGATATCATACAAACGAGGCAACACGGCGGGCAACTCGCGTTGCCTGTCGTGTTGCTTGTCGCGTTGCTCAACGAGTTGCCTCGTGTAACTCGGCCTTTACGCTGCAGTACGCCACAGCAGTACCACTCTCGTCGGTGAGCGGTCATGTCCCATGGGAGAATAATAGAATCTCACACCCCCAAGGACCTGGGATCAGATTTCTCACACGAGTTGGGGATATTTTGTCTCACACGAGCCGCACGAGTTGGGGATATTTTGTCTCACACGAGCCGCAGGCGAGTGTGAGACAAAATATCCCCAACGAGTGTGAGAAATCTGATCCCAGGTCCTTGGTGTGTGAGATTCTTTTTCTCACATGACCACAAAATGCGTTAAATTCATATTGGACACGTACAATATTATCAAAACTCGTGACCACTCTGTCGTCTGCCACTGTACTTTGACCTGCTTACTTTGTAGTTCTGGTCCGTCTGTTACTCGTCGTGCCATTGGATAACATTTTGCGCGTGGAACAAAACAGACTGTATCATCCAATCAGCGCTCGTGTAATATTTACTGCAGAGTGTGGGACGGTTTCTGAGAGTGTGGGATCGATTTATCCCACACTGTCGATCCCGCACTCCCAGCGGCCAGGAATGTGAGAAAGCCGAGTCCCACTGACTCGGCAAAAAAAAACAAAAAAAAAACGAAGGTGCGGTTGATACATAGTATGCATAGTGGCCGCCGCGTGGTATGCGCGCATACCACAAGCGGCGGCCTCTATGTATCGAACCACGCGTTACTGTGTGGCAGACGACAAAATGTAGTCATCGGAGGCAACTAAGGGACTGGTCAGTTTCTTCGGCCTGGGGGGGGGGGGGCCGGTGGATTATTTTTTGCCGACGTCAAAAAGTGGCTGACCCCCCTATTCCAAATTTTGAAAACAGGGTGACCCCCCTATTCCAAATTTCTAAAACAGGGTGACCCCCCCCGGGCGCGACAAAGGTAAAACAAAAGATGGACATAAATTATATATATATATATATAATATATATATATATATATATATATATATATATATATATTATATATATATATATATATATATATTATATTTTACATTTTACATATATTTATATTTTAAATAGTCATTCTATGTTTTAGTGAAATTGTTGACATGTCAGTTGTAAGATAGGAATTTCAAAGTGTCAATATTAAAGTTTAAATACAGTACATTTGAATGAGCTGTATTTTGAATGAGCTGTGAATGTATTTCACACTTTCTCTGCTTAACCAGATGTCCTGAACTGTTGTACAGAAATGGATGTCAATCATTAATATCAAAGAGGAAAAGCAGTGAATCAAAAACTTTGATGGGTGTTAAGACTTGCCAACCATCCAATTAAATCTACTGAGGAGCCATAGAGAGCTTTTTTAGCCAAATCTGATGTGTACAGTGTCTGAGAGGACCTTTTCTTGTGTAACATTGAAACCATAAAAGCACAGCTAATAATGACAAAAACTGCCTTTTTTAACTGTTATTTTGTTCATAAAAAAGCATCTTTCTACAGAAAACCTATGAAACAAAGGAAAATAATTGCATCAATGAGAAGGAAAGAGATCTTGTCATTTTTCTATCTCTAAAATAAGTCACTGTATTAAATATATATTGTGAAATATTTGTGCATGTTGCTTTCTCATACTGAATTCTCACAGAGAGAACAGAAAAGTATCAGGAATTTGTCATCCTTTTCATATGAAATGCAGATTTCATAATGGTACACTTTCACTTAGCAAACATCAAGATATCTCTGAAAGTATGGCGCCCGAAGGGCGCGCCAAAAAATATGAAACATCCTGATATCTCTGATATATATGCCTTGTATATTAAAGTCATGCACCTGAAGGGCATGCTGAAAGATGTATGATATATTAAAGTAATGAGCTTGAAGAGCAGCTGAAAAATATTGAACATACAGATATCTCTGATGTATGTATGCTTGATATGTTAAAGTTGGGCGTGCTGAAAAATATGACTGATTATTAAGTTACGCGCCCGAAGGGCGCGCCGAAAAATACAACTGAATGATGAATTTTGTGGCTGACACTAGCATTTTAGGCAATGATGAGCCTGTGTCAAAATTCAAAAACACACTGACCCCCCTATTGGGCATTTCAAAACATGGTGACCCCCCTATCACCAAAGTCAAAAACAGGGTGACCCCCCCCCCATGAATCCACCGGCCCCCCCCCAGGCTGAAGAAACTGACCAGTCCCTAATATTTTACACGTAAAAACTGATATCTATGTAGTATTGTTTAAAAATTTAATACAACTGATTGAGAATAATGAAAACGATAAAAACTAAGGGGAAGTTTTAAAAAAGAATTACCAGAGGTAAAGGCATTGATAATGATGTATATAAAGTCATCGCAGTAGGAGGTAAATTAATTGCGTCATTCGAACGTTTTTGTATGGAAGACCGGTCACGACATGCGACATGCGAGTTTTTAAAACTGCGATCTGCGGTTAGGGTTAGGGTTAGGGGTTAGGGTTAGAGTTAGGGTAGGGGTTAGGATTAGGGTTAGGGGCTAGGTTTTCTCTCATAAAAAGCCTTACTTCGCTCTCAACCCTGGAGGTTAGGCCAAGGGACAGAAATATTGTAACGGCATAACTTAGGGTTAGTTAGTGTTAGGGTTAGGGTTAGGGTAGGGTTAGGGTTAGGTCGCAGATCACAGTTAAAGACGCAGGTCGTATGTCGGAGGTCGTAACATGTCTTCCATACATGTCGGAGTCCTAACGTGGCCGCTATTTCTCCCAGGGTGTATCCATTGTAGAAGTATGCAGAAATAAGCTCGTCTCTACCTCTGTAATCCATCGTTAGGAGGAGAACGAAATGACATGTATGCAAAAGCCATATTAATTTTGCAACTCGCACGTCGCAGTTTAAGAACTCGCATGTCGCAGTTTAAGAACTCCCAGGTCGCAGTTTAAAAAACTCGCATGTCGCATGTCTTCCATATTTTTGGACTCCTTAGAATATCGTCAATCAGCACAACAACACACTTTCGGGGGATTTCGGGTCATAACCAGAAACGATCGTAAAACTTCTGGATGTGAAAAATACGCTCGGGAAATGACATGTTTTTATCGATATCTCGCGTACCGCGCGGAGTCGCCACGTCAAATATCGACCGTTGGCATTACAAAAATGTGTTTTAAAAATGTTACCAAGCGGGAGTGCCTCTTTAAGGTGTTATCGGACGCTATTTGACCTTTGACCTCAAAACGTCTTCACGTCAACGCGGGGAAAAGGGAGAGATGGTTTTAAAAGATATACTCCTAAACATTCAATGGATCATACAGTTCACAGTGGTCATTCAATGGTTCATTAAGTTCATAGTGGTCAATCCAAAACCTGCGAACTTGAGTAGCATTATGCTGCTGACCTGTAATTTCTATCACGTGCACTGCGCAGCGCGGGTTGAAATTTCGTTCCGCGCTCCGCGGACGCGCTGAACGCATTCCCAGTCTGTTCGCGATCGCTCAGTGCATGCAGTGTGCAACGGACATCAAAAAACTTTAATTTAGACTTTTTCCTTTTAAAATTGGGCTAAAAAGATGTGTAATAATAAGGTTATTCACAAAACACCAGGATTTATGTCCTCGTACGTCGTACGCTTCGGTATTGTCCTCAACGCCTCGCTACGCGTCTCAGCTGCACACGATGTACTCGGATATAGCCGTGCGTGAGGGCGTGAATAACGTTATAAGCTTATTATTAATTGTCTACGTATTTTTTTAAGATTCCAAGTTGATGACTAAGTTTAAAATAAGAAAATTAAACTTAACGCGATCGAGTTTTGAAAATCGTCAAAGGCTGGGTGGGGAATCGTTTTCGTTTCTTTTGTTTCTATAGGCTAGCTTAGGCCAAAGTAATTAAGTTCTTTGTTTTGCGTCCCCACCCGCTTAGGTTTTTAAGGTTTTCATGAAAAATACACACAGTGTATTTGAATAGGAAATTTTAGGACATGACCGCTTAGCTTTTCTGAAGGAAAATTTTGTTATAATTTTTTATTTGCTGCAATTAAATTACATTGTGTTAATTTTCTTGTTTGTGTTTTTCAGCCGCTCAGACGCGTACCTTTTCCCATTTAGAGTGGACGCAAAACAAAGAATTTAATTACTTTGGCCTTATATAGATGGACGTTTTTGCGACGGCATTGATGTGAACAAGGATACGGTTTGCGTGTTTTGAGTGGATTTATCAGATTTATTCCGATGATTTAAAATAAGTGGCTTGGGGTTGTAGTATTCTTGTCGCTTAAAAGTTGCTTTGATAAACGTGTAAGATTGTTGAAGAGATCGTTATTGACCAGAGTTGCAGATCATCTATGAAACAACCTATTATAGGTGTCCGTGTGGGCCCGATCAACACAAAATAAACATAAGCCAAATATTACTTTTCAATTTATGACAAATTGCATAAAATTACCAAATCAACCTCTGACGACGATTCTATATGATAAAATACATTGCAATATTGAGTAGGCAGAGCGTGGATTAGCTGTTGGTCCATAGCTGTGGTGTTTTCGGACGTGATTTCTGCCTTTTACGGGCTGGTTTTGACTTTTACGTTTATAACCCCGTCACCAGGGCAACACAGCTATAGACCCACAGCTAAGTGTGGATAAGTACTAATATGCACAAGCACGCATCATGCACATTGATTCGTAAGAATGATTCTGTTATTTGGGCGAGATGCTTCTGTTACTTGGCAGTCTCGCCCTTATTACTTATTCACGGAAGGCAGGGGTAACTAACCACTGGCTATGTGCATGTGAGAACAACATATTAGGTGTATTTTACCACACCAATGATGCCAGGTTCAGACTCAGCCAGACCAATGGCTACTTCTATAGGCCTGGCCAGAGACAGAATTTTGGTCTGCGTAAATTTCCACGATATATTCATCGCATACAGGGCAGATATCTCATATTAGGTAAAAACTTGTGGCGATAGGGACGCCGCGCCGCGCGCACAATATGAGAGTCGTCCACGGCAACGATATATATACATACAAAATATATCGAAATTTATACATAGCTGCAAAATACGAAAATGATGGAGGATCAAAATGTCAAATATCATAACCAATGACGTCAGGTCATCTACAATTAATGGTAACAGAGCAATAGCGATGAATAAGAAGTTGTATGCGTGGTAGTAGGCTAGACAAGGGGCATAGTGTAAACGCCGGAAACATACAATGTTGAAATTTCTTGAATGGTCAGACTGAATGTCAAAGGTCACGATCTTTAACTAAAAGAATAGACCAGAAACGTTATGTGTTGGTATGTCCCTCCACCGAACTTCGACCGATCCGAAGATCCTGTGATGAGTACAGGTCCCAGGGTTCGAAGCCGACAACGACCATGAAACACGGAACTGTCGATATGTGAACAATGATGATAAACTGCCTCGAATAAAAAAAAGACTGAAAAGATTTGAAAACGTGTGAAATATTTACCTCTTTCAGTATCAGAGGACGCGGTAAACCATGCCCTCAATGATCATATTTTGATACGTTGGTTACGTTGGATGAAATGGGTACCATGAAGTGGGGTAGAATGGTTTGAACAGCTTTTATAAGTTCGTTTTTACGTGGAAGACGCCCTGCATAAAAATACCCTAAAATCAATATGCATTGATTTGCCCTCACTACAAATTTCTTTATTCTTCCATTTTTAACATTTTAAACACATTGTAAACATTAATCGCTTGAAAGACAGTCTATTATACCCTACAATATGTTGTCGGAGGCCCCCGAATTCCCCGTCGGAGATAGACTTACTACATGTTTACTTGGCGTTTTGAACTTCCGAGGGCGCTGTGAGCGCCATCATGATTGGTGCAAAGTGAAACTATAGTGACGTCACACTTTTGTTCTCTCTGCAAATAGAACGCAACAATACCACAGCCAGCAAAGTTGTTCGAATCACTTGCGAAGTGTCAGCGCTGCAAAAAAAAAACTTTCAAACTGAGCGATAAATCTTGTAATTTCTACAGAAAACATCAAAAATGGGTAACAGAGTTTCAAGGAAATCTAACATCTTCGAGACAATTGTATTGCAAAGGTGAGTTAACGAGCGAATCGGACTCTACAAACCAGAGTAGCTGCAGCCTATCTGCAGTAGCAATATATGCACAACTGAAGTAGGCCTAATGCTTTCTACATGACAACAAAATCACAAGTCTTTCAGACTTCGTGTAGTGTTGTAAATTTCTCTCTGCAGAAGTGCATTCTTTAAATAACCTATATTGCTAGTATACCCGACATTCAGTAATTGTTATCTGGCGTTTACATCTCTCTGATCCGTACTGCGGAACCCACTGTACGGTCTGGTGGAAACGATACAAGTTTTATAAGCCTAATATGAATTTGACATAGTGCTTGAGGATACCGTTTCAATTCTAATTGATTACTATATGATAGAGACGTGTGTTGGGGCTTACCTGCGCCGTTTTCATGCCCTGCAAGGGATGCTCTGCAAGGCTTACACATGAAAAAAAAATGGTTCCAAATTGAAGAAAGATAATACAGGCGCGTCCTTTGTATGATTTTCTCGGCGTTGCGCAATGTACACGTTGTTAACATTGCGTGCAGCAAATCGATTGTGACTTTGGGAGTACAATGTAGACGTACTTCGGGTAAAAATGGTAGTACGATCTGGGTTCCCCCGACTGGTACTACTTTACCATATATATATATATATATATTATATATATTATATATATATTATATATATATATATATATATATAATTCTTGATAAATTCATCTTTTAGAGACGAAGAGGAGATCTACGCAGAATTGCTACAGAAGTGGGAAGCTATGCAAGATCATCTTGTTGCATTGGAGGAGAGGATTGAGAAAAAGAGCAAGAAGAAGAGATTCTTTTTTAAAAAGAAGGCGAAAAAAGAAATCCAACGCCAGCAGGAATTTCTTGACGCTGTCTGGAACATCAGAGACGCAATGGTCAGTGAGATGAAGAAAAACCGCTTGGTGGCGTATGACGCAATACAAAACCAGGAGACGATGGAGCAGAAAGAGCGCGAAAGAAAGATATTAGAAGACGCACAAGAAAGTCTGAAGGAGAAAATTGAGAAAATTGAAAAGAGGGAAGGGGCTGAGAGATGCAAGGAATGGATCAAGGAAAGAAAAGCTTGCCAGGGTGAGGATGACGTCATCGAACGTGAGATGGCCGAACGAAGGGAGAAAATCACTCAGAGTAGGATGCGCAGTGCACAGAAAAGAGAAGAGAGAGCTGCCATCCAAAAGGATAGGTCATTCGAAGATTACTTCGCTAAACTAAAAGCCATGGCCAAGATCGAGTGAGAGGGAAATTCTACACAGACTCCGTGTTGCAATCGCGTAATGATTGCAACTTTTCACAAGAACTTCGCAATTCAAGGTTATGAATGGAATACGGTTCAAGCGTTCCCCTCCCACAAACAAAATCTCCACAGGAAGGTTTTGTCTCCAAATTGTTCGGCGTTTGCGAAACTGCACAGACTTCAAGTTTCTTTACATCGTTATAACGAAAACGTAACAAAACACGACACGGTCGGTGTCAGTTTCCAAGGAATAAACTGACAAAACAGTCAGCAGCTATGTGGACATAGGATTTGAAACCAGTTATATTTTACTTAGACACCATTGGAAACATGGGGGGAATAGAGACGCAGAGACTGCATGATAAAAGATATAAAAAATTAAGATAGCAGAGAATTTTAAGAAATTTTTCACTGATATTTTTATTCATTGACCATGATGAAATTTCTTATGTCAAGCAGTTCAAGTCTTTTATAATGGTTGTGTCGTTTACTCTAAGACTTTAAGTTATAATTATCTTCTACAATGATAATATTCTCTTGTTCTCATTCGTGTCAATAAACGGTGATTGAGAATGAATATTGCCTCAGTTTATATTCTTTGTAAACATCTATGTGCCCATCATGGTTAGAATTACTCCACCCGTCCTCAATTCGGCCAAACTGACATTGATGACGCAGAATAAAGATGACAAGTATAAAATCTGAAATCTCAGGTTTGCCCTCCCCCGGAATGACCCACCCTCTTCGATCTGTAAATTGATCAATCTATCGCTCCCCATGACTCGCTTGATCAGATATGTTATAGGTTAATTAATAAGTTATGGGTTGTTTAGATGCGGTATTGGCTGACTTTTCTACGTTATCAGTTGATTTTTTTTTCATACGTTGTGGGTTAGAAAAAATTACTACGTTATCGGTAAATTTTTTGATACGTTATATCAGTTAGAAAAAAATACAACATTATCGGTTCGTTACTACGTCATAGGTTGATTTGATATGTTATCGGTAAATTTTTACTACGTTATCGGGTTTGACACGTTATCGGTTAGTTACTACGTTATCGGTTGTAATAATAACTTTGACGCGGAGCACAATCATTTTAGGTGTTATTGGACGCTATTTGACATATGACCTCAACACATTTACGCCAACGTGGGGAAAAAGGTTTCAACAAAAAATATACTTCTAAGCATTCTACAGTTGACGAAGTTCATAATAGTCAATCTAAACTTGTGAATTTGAGTAAAATTGTGCTGCTGACCTACAATTCCTATTATTCTGACTGATGCCCTGCCTACCCCGGCCATAATAACTGGACGCTCCCTATAAAACTAATGAGCATGGCGAGAAGATGGCGTAGGCCTACTCAATGTTATAACAACACCGATAAAAATCACGGTTCAATATCAGAGAATCTTGTCATCAGACGAACACAAATATAAAGAGAAGTCATTGTTACAGCTCACTTGGAAGCAATAATTTCTAATTTTCTGTACTTCTTTAGAGAAACTTCACGATAGTCGTATTCCAAACCAAGGGACAGACCTGTTAGCAACATTGAATCCTTACGAAAAATGGCTCGCGTATATTCTTTATCGACTGCGAATTACGTGACAGCAATTTTCTGGACTTGAAGTTTTCCTCTGGTTGGCAAGCATGGACACGGCAGCTGTCATGCGATAACATAAAGTGCTCGATGATGAGACGAACGCGGCCCCTCTCTCTCTCTCTCGTCTCGTCTCCTCTCTCTCGTCCGTCTCTCTCTCTCTCTCTCTCTCTCTCTCTCTCCCCCTCTTCAATTTACAGTTCGCCCTTCCTTTCCAGGACCTGTATTTGATCCCCTTCTTTATTACTCAATTTACCTGAGAGAAACAAGAAACTGTGAGTCGTAGCTTTTCTCGTCGGTCACAATTATCCAACTTTTGACCGAAGGCATTTCACTATTTCTCTTTTCCAAGCTTGGATATCGATCCTTTACTTTCAACATATCCGCATCTCTCTGCGTCGATCTGCCAATTGTCATCACTGAGTCCTTTTTAGTGCCTTCGGTTAAGGGACGTAGCTGCAACTTTTGGTGATTTTTCACTTTTGCCTGTACGCGATGTTTTCTGCAGTTATTTTTTCATATGAAACTTGTGAGCAGGGTGTACGCGATGAGTGTGGTGTTCGCGATACAGGGGAGTTTCACTGGGTAAATCTCTAACTCACTACTGCGCAGACGCAAGGTAATGCGTTTCACGGTCGCTAGGAAAACCTCAGTGACCGGGGCTTCAAGATTTCAAATAGGTTTGTATGAAATAGGAGAGACACAAGAGAAACGGTTGCACATGATTTCATTTTTGTAAAATTCACCAACTTGAACCAAGTCAATGTCAACTATAGTTTCCTTTTCTACTCCTAAAGCATCTTGAAAAACACAATTAAGTTTGTTGTAAACTCGGTCTTTACATGTTTAAACTTGTGACATTTTAAGCCTTGTCTGACCGGAGTTCAAAAGTAAACAATAAAAGTGTCTTTTACGTGTATGGACACTTTGTTGAATAGCTAAATATTAGGTATTTAAACATGTTTTGGAGTTAGAACAAGAATTTCTGACATACAAAACAAATATCATCAAACGTTACAGCTACTGCATGGCCGTTCACACTTACCTGGCAGCTTTGCTTTCCAATCTGAATCCCTACTGTTCTTCATCACCATTATCATATAGTTTTCTACCTGAGTTCAATGATATTCAGTTATTTTTGCCGTCTTCTCTGCGTACTTCTAACCACGTAAGAGAGATTTTTCTAAAACGATCTTAGACATTTGGAAAACTACATAACTTCTTGTTTCATTGTGAATTTCTTGGATTCCTATATCTTTTTCTGGAATCTTTTTGTCGGCATTCAGTTCACTGAAAGTTTTGCTCGGTATCTGACATATAAATATACATATTATTGACAATGAATAGATGAAAGTATTTCTTGACAATCAGTGGAACTTTGAATTGCTAAAGTATTAAGATGATACAGTGCCAGTTCTTCATTCTTTCACCAGGTTACTTGATTACAAACTTTCTGAAAGATGGTTTTACACAACAGAGGCAAAACTATACCAATGTCCTTAGTTTTGTCATAATATGAGGACACAAGACCAAATCTATAATGATAGTACCATATATAATTAAAAAATCGAAAGTGATGGCTTAGTTTGCGCCAAATATTAAATTTCAAATCTTGCAATAATAAGGTATTCATTGCTGTCACACGATTTGGTAACCGTGGCAACACGTCTCTTGTTCCCGACAGTTATCGCTTTAGAATGGCATGAGGATAGAAGTTTTGGTTAAATGATTCACAAATTAGTGATGATACAGCAACAGAGTACTACAGACGGGAGAAATTCTATTCCAATACTGCATAGTCGGAGAGTGCTGGCTGAGAATCACATTTTTGTGTATGCCTTGTCAGCTCCATTGAACATCTGACGGAACAAGCTCAATCTCAAAATGAAATCAATCAAAGTTACAGGGGGATATGTATTCAGTGATCTTTGATGACAGTCAGTTTCTGATTTCCACTTGCGCATTATAATTCGAATGAGAGAAGGATGATTTCAAAATGACAGCATGATCTGTGTGTTTGCTTTTAGTGTGAAACATCTCCTTCAGGAGATCGGTGAATTTTGATAAACATTTTACTGTGAATAACCAAAAAGATCAATTTGGGTACTTACTCTCCATCTTTCAATTGTTACTTCCATTCTATTTCAAGTGAAACAGGACTTACCACATCCCTATGGTGACACGGATTAGTTTCAAAGTCCAGTAAATCTACCTGTTTGTTACTCCATAATGGAGACTACCATACACAATATGAGATAAACTATCTTTTGATTATTTTGAGAATGGAGACTACCATGCATACAGAATATGGGATAAACTATCTATGATTATTTTGAGAATGGAGACTCACGCATGCAGAATATGGGATAAACCATCTATGATTATTTTGAGAATGGAGACTACCATGCATACACCAATGGGATAAACTATTTTTGATTATTTTGAGAATGGAGATTTCCATACATACACCATGAGGTAAACTATCTTTGATTATTTTGACAATGGACACTACCATGCATACACCCATGGGATAAACTATTTTAACCACACTTTACTGGTTATCTAAGTCAAGATGTCAAAAAGGGTTTCAAATTTTATTGAACTGTACAACTTTTAAAAGTACACCATCTTTGACACCAGCACCAAACGACATTTCCACCCTTTCAATCCTATTCCTCACTGATACCGCAATACTACCACTATGGGTCAATTTACAATTCATGGCTGAAAATTCATTCTTTCATCACTCGGTTTGTAATATACACAGTAATGCCGTATTTCTAATTAGTGCAGTGCTTTAAACACTATCCAATTGTCTAAGTTTTTTCTGAACAATAGTCTTGTCTGCTGTTCTATACTTCCTAACAAATTGAACTTAGTGTCATAGTCACCCTATTTTATCTTTCCCATTAGCACAATGCATATATGGGCCTATTGGACTAAATAATGCATCTATTTGTAGTGCTTACATGCCGGCATGTATCAACTGAAAACCTCTGGTTTGAATACTTCCTCTCACCCAAAGAAGAGTATAGTTATCACTTTATATTCTAACTAGGCCTTATTTTGTATTTAATTTCACCCTGGAAACTGAAAAGTTCAAATTTAAATACCATTACTGCCATTTGAAACTTTCATCCAAAGTTTAGGTGGGCAATTGGGCTGACAAATATTGTAAACCACACTCACCAAAATTTCCATCTGTAGAGTTGACAGACAGACATTCATGATTAAAGGTATACAATCACCTGTAACCTAAATGTGCCCATATATGGTCAAAGGGGCGTTCCTTGGCATTCAAAGCACCCATGTGAGGGCGCTGTTTTTAAAAAGCGGCCATCTGCTTAAAATCTGTGATGGGTAGATTTTCTCTTTCCATGGTACTGTGGCAAAATTGGAACAGGTGACAGTATACCTTTAATATTGTGTGGTAATTTTAATCCAATGTCATTCACAATATGGATATGCTATCATTCCTTGATTTATTCAAACAAAACTTTTCATCTTGAAAATATGTCATGCTATAGCTTTGTACATCTCAGTTTACAGTAACATACTAAGTCATATCATAAATTTGATAGATGTTACATTTACAACAACCCGATGTAAATAAAGTCAATCCAGCCACTGTTCTTGAAGAGTATGCTACTTTACAAGCAAGGAGAGTAAATCAGCTGATCACATCAGCTTCAGAACAGCAACGTATACTTTGTAAAATTGACTTTTGATGCAAGTTTCAGGCAACTAAAGAATTCAGTGAGATACATAGTGAATGGCACGGAAGATACTGAGAACGTTATGTGTGTAAGATTTCATCTGAAGCTGTCTGTGTTGAGTTCTGAATACAAAGTAGGATATTTACAATAACATCTAATGACAAAACATCAGTTGTACTACTCTGTAAAAACTAGTACCATTCATTCTATAGCTGCTTACACAAATACTCTGAGATAATACAAATTTTACATGACTCATATTCTGCAAATATTAATACTTTTGCAACAACACAAAAAGGCTGTGACTTTCATTATCACAACAAAAACCATCTTTACAATTCTTAAGAACTAAATGGGCAAAAAGTAGTAAAAATCAGGAATTTCAAGCTAAAACACATTTGGTTAACACAAAAATTTTACTTTGGTCATTAACAGAGTATCAGTCATTCTAAGGACAAAGAAACAGTAATGGCGTCAATTATCACATGATGATGAGATGTTATAGAAATAGCAATGTCATATAATATCATGTAACGTGCATATAAGCAAATATATGATTTTTGCAAATAAACTATGTTTTGTTTGTTTCACATCAGATCAGAATTGCGTAATAATTCTGGCAACAGGATACAGAAATATCTTAACATAAAATAAAACAACAAATTAAAGATGACACAACAGACATCTATTATAAAACTTAGAGTTGGCATATGCATGCAGAAAGATGAAATCTACTGGCAGTAATAATTTTTTTTGGCAGAGTTGCCAAAGGATTGAATAATCATTCTGTATATAGAGTATATACCAAGTTTTGATATGCTAACAGTACATGTACATGTATTGGAATAGTTCCAAAATGTACAGCCTTTGTCTCATACCAACTTTGTAACCATTATATTAGTCTTGGGATCAGACCAAACATTCCTTTATATCTCATATACATTTGCTGCATGTACTACTCAGTCAGCTTTGCTGATAAAATAAAATCACTTTATCAATTTTGAAAGCATACTCCAACCTCATCTTCATTTGTCTGGTAATCTTCTACATTGTGTATTTACATTTATACAAGTACAACATTTCATCTTTCTTGGATGGAATCACTTCAATCTATTACTTAGAGAAATCCATGATCAAGGTTTTCCATGGCATTTATCATCAGTCCACTATCCCATGGAATTTATCAAGTCAGTGTTCTATTCCATGGCATTTACAAATCATTTTTCACATTCCATGGCATCTATCTGGCTAGTGTTCCATTCCATGACATTTATCCATCAGTTTTCCATGACATTTAGCGGTCAGTTTTCCATTCCATGGCATTTATCGGTCAGTTTTCCATTCGGCATTTATCAGTCAGTTTTCCATGGCATTTATCAGTCAGTTTTCCATTGGCATTTATCACTCAGTTTTCCAGTCTCAACAGTTATCATTTATTTACTGCATAGTTCTCATCAACCATCTACATCATTCATCTTCTGAAATATAGTTTCCACTGCTCACAGGCATTCATCTTTTGTAATAAAGTTTTCCATTTCAATGCCATTCTCTCAACTTCCCTTTTCATTGCCTGCGATGTTTGGACATTAATTCACACATGATCTGTCTTTTCCTCCATCAGTTTACTGTGTTCCTGTAACAGAAATAATGAAAGACAGCTTTTCAGAAAGTGTGAAAACTCTTCAACAACTAAATGGTGTTGCCTACAACCACTATCTGGCCATATCAACACACTGAATTTAACCAATACAGTTCAATTTTAACAGTTACAAAATTCTACTCATATCAACATCATTGCTGACACTGTTTAACATTGAAATATATGGTGATACAACAATACATATATCTATATCTATCTCTCTCTCTCTCTCTCTCTCTCTCTCTCTCTCTCTCTCTCTCTCTCTCTCTCTCTCTCTCTCTCTCTCTCTCTCTCTCTCTCTCTCTCTCTCTCTCTATATACCGGTATATATTATACTCTTTGGCCTACCATCTTTTGAAACTCATTTTGAAGCTTATGAAGTAAATACAAGTTTTCACCGGCTTATTTTTGTGAATATTGCAGAGTCACTTTTCCTCGATAGATTTAACACAGGGATGGCGGCCATTTTGAATTTCAAGTGTTGGAAAATACTGGGCAGTTTGTTTCTGCAGTGCCAAATTTTGTGGAGAGACCCTTAAATTTTGTTCTTGAATTAAAAACAGAATGATTGATAGCTTCCTGACAGAAAGTTTGAGCAAAAGTTGTTTTTTTTTCAAATTTCAAGGCGCATACATTGTACAACCATAAACAAGGAACACATTGCAAGTAACAGAAAGAAAAGAAAGCTATGACAGTACATGTACAGACAAGACAACAAGTGAACTAATATTCACCTGAAGATTTGCACAATGGCCTTGTGTCTTACAGTGTGTTTCCATAACTGACTCTGGACCCGTCAACATTTCCTGACACAGAAGACAATAGAAGCCTGTTCTGATAAACTCACAGCCTTTAGAAAGAAAAAGAATAAGACAAAGTATGGGAAGGTTAGAACAATTTGAGAGAATTTGTCACCGGTCATAATGACCACATTATTGATAGATCACAAATCACAAACTAGAACAACAGAAATATATATACTTGGACAAGCACAATAATACAATACTTAGGTCTAACAAGATCACATAAAGTAGTAGATTAGTTTATGTTAAAAGAAGAAAGTGTGGTGATTAGATTAGTTTATGTTAAAAGAAGAAAGTGTGGTGATGTAACTGTTGTAATGAATAAAATTATCAATTTTAGAAGCTATCTTCAATTACCTGTTTGTTGTCCATCATATCCTTCTGTAAGTGTCTGATCACAGTCGTCACCATTTTCACCATCATACAAATCAGTATCTTTGAAATCATCCTGGTTGCTACTGATGCCATTGTCAATGTCAGGTGTAGCTTCCTCTGTGCCACTGTCATCTGCAGCTTCATCTAATGTTACCAGCAGACTTGGATCAAGATTCATGATCAAATTCAATTCTTCATCATCAACACCATCATCATCACCCATATCTTTACTTTCTGTTTCTCTATTCTCAGTGGCTGTATTATCCTCTGATCTGTTTACATCAGTTTTCTTCTCATCATCCATTCCACTGGATTTATCTTCATCACACTCACTTTTCTCAATAGCAGCAGTAGTGTTCACACACTCTCCAATACTATCAGTGTTTTCTTCTTTCTCATTTTGTTCTCCATGCACACAATCACCGATGATTTCATTTGCTGTGTTACTGTAGTTTTCTGGTTTTCCATCATTTGAATTTGATTTCACATCATCATGAACTTCACTTGAACCACGGTGATGATCTTCTCCCTCAGTTTTCATGACAACATCATCATTTTCAGTCAAAATTCCAGACATCTCTCTCTTTTCAGTTCTTGGGGTTTCCTGCGTATCACTAGCTGGCATTTCTGAGCTACAACTGGTTTCCTTCATATCACTAGCTGGCATTTCTGAGCTACCACTGGTTTCCTGCATATCACTAGCTGGCATTTCTGAGCTACCACTGGTTTCCTGCATATCACTAGCTGGCATTTCTGAGCTACCACTGGTTTCCTGCATATCACTAGCTGGCATTTCTGAGCTACCACTGGTTTCCTGCATATCACTTGTCTGGCATTTCTGAGCTACCACTTGTTTCATGCATATCATTGGCTGGCATTTCTGAGCTACCACTGGTTTCCTGCATTTCATTGGCTAGCATCTCTGAGGTACCACTGGTTTCCTGCGTATCACTGGCTGGAATTTCTGAGGTACCACTGGTTTCCTGCGTATCACTAGCTGGCATTTCTGAGCTACCACTGGTTTCCTGCATATCACTAGCTGGCATTTCTGAGCTACCACTGGTTTCCTGCATATCATTGGCTGGCATTTCTGAGGTACCACTGGTTTCCTGCGTATCACTGGCTGGCATTTCTGAGGTACCACTGGTTTCCTGCGTATCATTGGCTGGCATTTCTGAGCTACCACTGGTTTCCTGCATATCACTGAGCTGGCATTTCTGAGGTACCACTGGTTTCCTGCATATCACTAGCTGGCATTTCTGAGCTACCACTGGTTTCCTGCATTTCATTGGCTGGCATTTCTGAGGTACCACTGGTTTCCTGCGTATCACTGGCTGGCATTTCTGAGGTACCACTGGTTTCCTGCATATCATTGGCTGGCATTTCTGAGGTAACACTGGTTTCCTGCATATCACTAGCTGGCATTTCTGAGGTACCACTGGTTTCCTGCATATCATTGGCTGGCATTTCTGAGGTACCAACTGGTTTCCTGCATATCACTGGCTGGCATTTCTGACATACAACTGGTTTCCTGCATATCACTGGCTGGCATTTCTGAGGTACCACTGGTTTCCTGCATATCATTGGCTGGCATTTCTGACATACAACTGGTTTCCTGCATATCACTGGCTGGCATTTCTGACGTACAACTGGTTTCCTGCATATCACTGGCTGGCATTTCTGACATACAACTGGTTTCCTGCATATCACTGGCTGGCATTTCTGACATACAACTGGTTTCCTGCATATCATTGGCTGGCATCTCTGAGCTGCAACCATCTGGCATCTGTGTGTTTTCACTGCCTGCTATCCCTGAATCACCTGTTTGCATTTCAATATCGTCACTGACTTCAATTTCCTTGTCTGTAATCCACGGCACATCACTGTCATCCACCTGATACTGAGGCTCATCCACCTTCTCAAAGTGATCACTGTCTGACTTGTCACATATATCAGTTTCTTGTTCAGTGTCAAGATTTCCTTGCTCGTCACAAATATCACTGTCAGGCTTTTCAAATCCATCATCTTTAGGAATCTCAAATTTCACAATATCAGGTCTTTCTGAATGTTCACTGTCCAATGTATGTAACTTATCACTGTTTGACTCTTCATCCATCTGACTCTCTGCCACTTCACAGTCATTATCTCCTGTCTCCTCTACCACATCTTGCTCATGCATCTCAACTGCATGCTCTGGACTTTCAGACTGACCATGTCCTTGACTTTCAGACTGACCATGTCCCAGTCTTTCAGACTCTTCATGTTCTGGCGTTGCTGACCTTTCATTGTCTATCATCTCAGACTGACAATCATCTTGATTTTCAACTACATCATTTCCTCCTGACTCTAATTTATCATCGTCTGCATTTTCAAAATTTTCCCTTCCTGACATCTCAGAGTCTTCATTTCTTTGCTTTACAGCTGAAACTTCCACTTGCCTTTCATCATCTGCTGCAGAAGTATCTTCAGCTTGGCTTTCTTGACACTCAGTTTCACTACTCACATTTTGGCAAACATTCTATAGCTAGGCTCTCTACAGTCCAAAATTGGTTTTAGTTTATATTGTTCGTCGTGTTCACTCTCACTTAGATTTTCTACCATGATAATGTGTTTGAATCTTTTGGGTTTGACAAAACTTTTCTCAGAGTGCATTTTGTCTTCAAAATCTTTTACATTGACTCTGTGAAGTATGGTTGGTAACCTAGTTAATTGTATAGACAATGGTTTCAATTGCCACATACTGGCATATTTTTCATACTGTTCTACCATGTCTAGTTTTGCAGCGTGTCCACTATCAGCAGTGTAAGTTGTTCTCCAGTCAGGCTCGTTAGCCTCTGTACCGGTACTATCAATGTTTTCAGAGTAGGTCTGTTTGGAATGACTTCGAGTTCTCCTACTTTTCCTGAGCTTCTTTCTAGCTTTGCTGATGACATCACTATCATACAGATCAGTCTCTGTGTCGGATAGTTCACTATCAGTGTGTGTTCTATCATTCTTGTGTCTATAGCTTGACTCATAATTAGAACGATCACTTTTCCTTCTGCCTGACTTTCTGTGGCTAATCTTGACTTTGATAGTTTCTTCATAGCTGTCATCATAATCTTGATTAGTTCTTTCAATTCTCCTAACATTATCAGTTTCCACATTATCAATCTCAGCAGTGTCACTTTGTTCACTGTCCTTCTCACATGTCTCTGTTTGTTCATCATCCATACTGCTATCCTCTTCAATATACCTCCTCTTTCTGTGAGACTTTCGACGACTTTTCTCTGTCTCTGATTTTTCATTATGTATCTTAAGGTCTCTATCAGTGTGTTTGCGAGTTCGTGTCATTTTAACTGTGACAACATTGGTCTTTTCACCATCACTGTGCTCATCATCAGTATAGAGATTCTGTTCTCGATCACATCGTTTTCTGCCTGACCTTCTTTGAACAACAGCTCTGCTGGTTTCTTCAATGTTTATCTCATCATCATCATCACCATCAACATGCTTTTGACTTATCTGTTTAATGTCCCTCGATGACTTTCGACGACTTTTCTCTTTCTTAGATTTTTCTTTATGTATCTTAACATCTCTAGAAGTGTCTTTATGAGTTGGCGTCCTTTCAACTGTGTCAATATTGGTATTTTCACCATCACTGTGTTCATCATCAGTATCAAGATTCTTTCTTTGATCACGTCTCTTTCTGCCTGACCTTCTTTGACCCACAGCTCTGCTTGTTTCTTCAATGTTAATCTCAACATCTTCTTCATGGTCATACTTTTGAATTGTCATTTCACTGTCCGTCTTAACTGTCTCAGTTTGTTCATCATCAATACTGGTATCTTGTTCACTGTACTTTCTCTTTTTGTGAGACTTTCGATGACTTTTCTCTTTCTTAGATTTTTCTTTGTGTATCTTAATGTCTCTATCAGTGTCTTTACAAGTTGGCGTCCTTTCAACTGTGTCAATATTGGTATTTTCACCATCACTGTGTTCATCATCAGTATCAAGATTCTGTTCTTGATCACGTCTCTTTCTGCCTGACTTTCTTTGAACCACAGCTCTGCTGGTTTCTTCACTGTTTATCTCAGTGTCCTCGTCATACTTTTGACTTGTCAGTTCAATCTCTCTCTCAGATACCTCAGTTTGTTCATCATCAATACTGGCATCTTGCTCACTGTATTTTCTCTTTCTGTGAGACCTTCGACGGCTTTTCTCTTTCTTAGATTTTTCTTTATGTATCTTATCACCCCTGTCAATATCTTTATGAGATGGGGATCTTTCAATTGTGACAACATTGGTCTTTCCACCATCACTATGCTCATCATTAGTATCAAGATTCTGTTCTCGATCACACATCTTTCTGCCTGACCTTCTTCGAATCACAGCTGTGCTGGTTTCTTCAATGTTTATCTCTTCATCATCATCATCATCATTATCATCATCATACTTTTGGCTTGTCTGTTTAATGTCTCTCGATGACTTTCTACGACTTTTTTCTTTCTTAGATTTTTCATCACGTACCTTAACATCGCTATCAGTGTCTTTACAAGTTGTTGTCCTTTCAACTGTGACAATATTGGTATTTCCACCATAACTGTGTTCATCATCAGTATCAAGATTCTGTTCTTGATCACGTCTCTTTCTGCCTGACTTTCTTTCAACCACAGCTCTGCTTGTTTCTTCACTGTTTATATCAACATCTTCTTCATGGTCATACTTTTGAATTGTCATTTCATTGTCCGTCTTAACTGTCTCAGTTTGTTCATCATCAATACTGGTATCTTGTTCACTGTACTTTCTCTTTTTGTGAGACTTTCGATGACTTTTCTCTTTCTTAGATTTTTCTTTGTGTATCTTAATGCCTCTATCAGTATCTTGACAAGTTGGCGTCCTTTCAACTCTGACAACATTGGTATTTCCATCATCACTATGTTCATCATTAGTATCAAGATTCTGTTCTTTATCACGCCTCTTTCTGCCTGACTTTCTTTCAACCACAGCTCTGCTTGTTTCTTCACTGTTTATATCAACATCTTCTTCATGGTCATACTTTTGAATTGTCATTTCATTGTCCGTCTTAACTGTCTCAGTTTGTTCATCATCAATACTGGTATCTTGTTCACTGTACTTTCTCTTTTTGTGAGACTTTCGATGACTTTTCTCTTTCTTAGATTTTTCTTTGTGTATCTTAATGCCTCTATCAGTATCTTGACAAGTTGGCGTCCTTTCAACTCTGACAACATTGGTATTTCCATCATCACTATGTTCATCATTAGTATCAAGATTCTGTTCTTGATCACGTCTCTTTCTGCCTGACCTTCTTTGAACCACAGCTCGGCTGGTTTCTTCAATGTTAATCTCATCATCATCATCATCCTCCTCCTTTTGGCTTGTCTGTTTAATGTTGCTTGATGACTTTCGATGACTTTTCTCTTTCTTTGATTTTTCTTTATGTATCTTAATATCTCTATCAGTGTCTTTATAAGTTGTTGTCCTTTCAACTGTGACAATATTGGTATTTCCACCATCACTATGTTCATCATCAGTATCAAGATTCTGTTCTTGATCACGTCTCTTTCTGCTCGACTTTCTTTGAACCACAACTCTGCTGGTTTCTTCAATGTTTGTCTCAACATCTTCGTCATACTTCTGACTTGCCAAATTAATGTTGCTCTTACCTTTCACTGAAACTTCATCATCAATACTGGTATCTTGGTCACTATACTTTGTCTTTCTGTGAGACTTTCGACGACTTTTCTCTTTCTTAGATTTCTCTTTATGTATCTTAACATCTCTATCAGTGTCTTTATGAGTTGGTGTCATTTCAACTGTGATAATATTGGTATTTTCACCATCACTGTGTTCATCATCAGTATCAAGATTCTGTTCTTGATCACGTCTCTTTCTGCCTGACTTTCTTTGAACCACCGCTCTGCTTGTTTCTTCAATGTTTATCTCAGTGTCCTCGTCATACTTTTGACTCGTCTCAGCTTTCACTCGGTTCCTTTGTCTACTATCAACCTTGGTGGTACCAATGTGTCCAGTACCAACCTTGGTGGTACCAATGTGTCCAGTACCAACCTTGGTGGTACCAATGTGTCCAGTACCAACCTTGGTGGTACCAATGTGTCCAGTACCAACCTTGGTGGTACCAATGTGTCCAGTACCAACCTTGGTGGTACCAATGTGTCCAGTACCATCCTTGGTGGTACCACTGTGTCCAGTACCAACCTTGGTGGTACCACTGTGTCCAGTACCAACCTTGGTGGTACCACTGTGTCCAGTACCAACCTTGGTGGTACCCACTGTGTCCAGTACCAACCTTGGTGGTACCACTGTGTCCAGTACCAACCTTGGTGGTACCACTGTGTCCAGTACCAACCTGGTGGTACCAATGTGTCCAGTACCAACCTTGGTGGTACCAATGTGTCCAGTACCAACCTTGGTGGTACCACTGTGTCCAGTACCAACCTTGGTGGTACCAATGTGTCAGTACCAACCTTGGTGGTACCAATGTGTCCAGTACCATCTGTTGTCGTATCACTGCGTCCAGTATCATCTTTGTGGTACCATCCCATTCAATATCAATCTTTTGGTTGCTGCTTAGTCCATCTTCAACCTCAGCACTGCCACTCTGCCTTCCATCATGTTTACTACTTGAGTCTCTGTAAGACAGCTCTTTGTCAGTAGCGAGACCACGGTCACTTTCATCACTGTCATCTGCAATTCTGACCGTTTTCCTACGCTTCATCATGACTCTGCCAAACTGTTCACCATCATCATTCTCAACGTCACTGACATTATGCACACCGATAATTTTACCAGAGTCAATTTCAACATCAGAGAGCTTAACATCATTCTCAGAGTCTTGCCTTTCTTGCTGTGGTTCAATCAGCACTCTTTCATTAACTTGTTCCTCATCAAACTTGACATCATCATTTTCTTTGCAAGTGAATTCGACATCTTCATCAGCATCTTCAGTAGTCTTTACATCATTGGCATTGGCTGTCTTACTTTGGTCATTTGCAGTACTGACAGCATAGTCATAATCTGTCTTCAGTCTGCCTATCATACTGCGTTTTATTTTCACTATAAGTTTTCTGCCATGACTGGGTTTAACATCAGTCTCTGCTCTTGCTGGTTTATTTTGTCCCTCAGCCTATTGACTGTAGATCCTTGTCAGTTTTTTGTGTCCGGCTGCCTCTCCACTGTCTCTTTTTACTGCCACTTAGTTTACCATCAACTATGGTATCTTCACCAGTGTCAGTGCCAGTCTGATTTTTGTCAGTCAACAAATCATCATGTTGATGACCCTTGACCTTAACAGAGGTAGCTTTTACACGATCAACCAAATTCTCATTGGCACTGTCTTTTTTACTTTGTACACTGTCAATGTCACTTCTACTAACTCTGCGACGACTTCTCTTCTTTTTGCTACTAAGTTCTCTCTCACTGACTCTGTCACCATGGTGACTTGTCTTTACATCATCATTCATGGCAGTGTCTGTTGTCTCTCTATCAATCTTCACAGCTTCAGTTTGTTCCTCATCTATTCTGACCAAACCATGATGTTCGTTCAACATGGAACTGCTAGTTTGACAACTACCATTCGCAACACCGCCTTCTGTTTGAAGTGGTACAATGTCTAAATCTTTCCTTGATTCATAATCAATCCTCTCACCGACACTGTAGTCACAATCAACCTTCTCATCATGACTGGTCTCTTTTCCACTTTTGTCATCAACAGTCCCACTCTTGCCATCAACAACAACTTCGGTGACATCTATGCCAATGTCCTCAGTGATATATTCCTTCACTGACGTTGTTCCTTGCAAAGATAGCTCACTGTCTATATTGTCATCTGTGCTACCAGCATCGACAGCTGCCGCACTGACATCTTCATTTCCTCCATGGCAAACATCTTCATCTTCTATCTCTATAGGATTCTCACTGACCACTTCACTAATAATTTCTGGTTCCATCATTCCTCCAAACAAAGCCATGTCTTCTGGCAAGCCTAGCTCATCTTCAATGCTTGGAATTGGAGAGGTAACATCAGCATCTAACAACCAGTCCATCATCCATTGGGAACATTCTACTTCCTGTCCCTTTTCAATGTCAATAAACTGCTCTACATCATTGTTGAAAGAAGGTCCAATCTCTTCTTTCACAGCCTGGCTATTGACTTTCTTTACATCATCTACCTCTGTTTTAACTGTAACTTTTTCCACTTTCTCATGTTCCTTGTCATCAACTTTGAGATCAATCATATTGTCAAGTGCATCATTATCACTGCCACTACTCATCTCTTTCCGACTGCCTTTCTCATGAATATCTTCCTCACTGCATTTTTCATGAATATCTGCCTCACTGCCTTTTTCATGAATATCTTCGTCATCATTCTTTGACTCACTTTGAATTCCTGTCACTTGTAAGCTTTCCACATTGTCATCACTTGATTTAATATTTTCTTCAACAGTGTCTACAATTACTGTCTTCTTGTCATCATCCTTTGAGATCTGTATCTCTGAATGGCGTTCTCGTTTCCGTTTTGTCTTTTTACGGTGTTTTGACTGCTTAACATTGACATCACTCTCTTTGCTAATATTTTCAGAATCCAAATCACAAGGTTTTTCAGTTTTGCTGGATTTTGTCACTTTTATGGGGCTCTTTTTCTCAGACAGTTTTCTTCTTTTAGACTCGGTTGGCATTTCTGCTTCTGACTCATCCTTTGTTTGTTCATCAATAATGTCATCAACATTGTCTTGTTGATTGTCTTCATCCACAGATGTACCGGTATGCCGTTCTCTTCTTTGTTTCTTTCTTTTTCTTCTACCACGACCATCTGGTGTTCTTTTCTCATCAAAGCCGTCTTCTCTGTCTTCATTGCCATCATATTCTGCATGGATTTTCTCCGTAACCAGAATATCAATTTTCTCAGTATCTTTACGTGACATTCCCTCTTTTGATTTTGTCTTTGTTTTGTCTCCTGATGACTCATCAACATTTTCTGTTTGTCTGGTATAAACTGACTTGTTAGTTCTCCCGGATTTCCTCTCCGGCGTCTTCTCTTGCAATATCTTCTTAGGTGTTGTAGTTAATTTAACCTTTTCACTTCGGTTATCATCAGTTTTTGTGTCTTCCACATAAACGGATTTGTTTGTTCTCCCTGATTTCCTCTCCCGCGTCTCCTCTTGCAATATCTTCTTAGGTGTTGTAGTTGATTTAACCTTTTTATTTGAGCCATCATCAGTTTTTGAATCTTCAGCATCTCTGACTGGGCTTTCTGGAGTCATCTTCTCAACATCTGACTCATGAGAAGATGAAGATTCTGTTTCTTTGAAGCTTTTTGATAACTCTTTCATTGGAGCACGTTTAATATTATCATTCATTTTCTTTGCAGCTTGTACATTTCCAAGATCCACTACACTTCGTCTCCATTTTCTGACAAGGTCCAGTTTTATTTTCTAGGATTTACCTTTGCAATGTCAACTAACACAATTTCAATTCTCTCTTTTCAATTGATGAAGAAAGCTTGTCATGCTGTTTCTTTTTCCTCTTCATAAATAGTTCATCATCGTCGTCATCATCATCATCACCATCATCATCTGTGTTTTGTTTCCGCCTTCTATCACGTCTCATAGCTTTCTCTACAGATTTTCTCGGATGTTGACTTCCAGATTTCTTAGTATCTTTTCTTGGATTTCCCGTCCCAGGATTCTTATTGTCTTTCTCCTGACTGCTTTTTCCACCATTATCACTATTTTTATGAGTATTCTGTGCGTTAACATGGACTGGGTTACTCTCACAAGTCATTTCTGCACTTTGCTTCACTGTATTTTCAACAGTTTTAGAATCTACAGAGTTATCATTTTCACTTGTTGTCCTGTCCTTACCATTGACGGATCCAGAGGAACCTTTCTCTGTTCCCTTTTCATCATCAGAATCACTGTCCCTGACATTCTCGACTGACGTCTTCTCATCTGTGTTCTTTCTATCAGTCACATCCTCTCTGACATTTTCTGTTTCCGATTCTACTACTTTATCGACTTTCCTTTCATCTTTGTGTTTTCCTCTTTCCTGCAATGCCTTGTCTTTTTTCTTGCTTGGAGTCTCTGTACCATCTTCTTCCTCTCCATCTTCCATTGAACCATTATATGTCCCTCCATGCTCACATCTTTCATCTTCTTCTACCTGTCTGTCTTTGTTATCTTGCTTTGTATTACCAGTCACTGTTTCAAGATCTTTCACTTTTGAAAATAACTTTGTTTTGGACGTTTGCTTCCCTTTAGAATCTTTCTCTGCTCTATCTTTCATGGCTTTTTCTTTCTCCTTACAACTAACTGAAGTGTTTTTAGTGTCCTTTCCTGTGTTCACTTTATCACTTGGAGTTTTGTCTTGCATTTTCAACACATCAGTACCTGTATCTTGCTGATCAGATCTGCCAGCAGCCACACTTGAATCTGACTCAGCGTCTGTAGTTTTCATTTTTCCATTATGTTGCCTTTCAGTCCTTGGTCTCAGTTTTTCCTCAGCAAGGTTTTTATCACGACTCATTGTGGTTGATTCTGTCTGTCTATTTCTATCACTGACTGGCAATGATGTAGTTATTGTTTCTGATATTGTCTTTGGCATTTCAGTCTTAGCTTTCTCATTTCCAATTGTTTTTTCAGAATCACTTGGGTTCTTCTTGCTAGAGTCTGGTTTGACTGGATCTTTCTGACTGGTGTCCGGTGTGACTGGAATTCTTTCTGGGAGATTCTGATGTTAATGGAATCGTTGGCTTGAAATCTTTTGAAGCTGCATGGCTGGAGTCCGTCTCCGGAGCTGGAACTGCTTTCTTGGCAAGTTGTGAAGATCCTGAATTTGATTTCACATCGGCAGGGTTGTTTTTCCTCTTGAAAGACTGCAAAGCACTGTATGTTTCTTGATAGCAAAATTTCCGAAACACATGCTTAGGCTGGTTCCTGTGACGTTCATATCTCTGAAATATACAACAAAACAGGTTGTGTCAAACACAGTAAAAACAAATTTCTTTATCATAACAGAAGGACATTGAAGTATACAGTACCTTCCTATGAAATCTTTAACCTGTTCACCCCCAGTTCCCTGTAAACAGGTCCACACTCACCATTGATAACAATGGGTTTGAGCCAAACCATGGCGGTGAAAGGCTGAAAAGACTGAGCTATGCCTGACAAAATAGTTGTTGAATTGTAAATTACACAAGCTCACTGTCTTCTTGTCTTGTGATATTCTGTCCCATAACATGTACTCCTGAGTGTCAATAGCTGCTGACTCACTGCTCAGCTCTGACTCAACAAACACACTGATAATTTGATAGCAATATTGAGTTACTTTGCCTGAATACAATTCTAAAATTGCAATTCAAGTGACATTAGGTCAAAATTTCAATAAACAAATTAGGAATAACTTGACAAGAGAATGTAAGCCATGCAAGCAAAGATTTTGAGATGATTGATTATTAAAAATATACAAATTCAGAAATAAATACTCACGGTTTCATTTTGATGTGTTTCTTCACAGAGTAAACACAGCCAATGATTTCTATCACTAGAAACATATGATGTGTATTCCTCATGGTCCTAAAAAAAACAATGATTATGCAGTCAGTAATTATAGGCTAATCATTTTGGTTGTAAAGAAAGCCTTATTTCAATTTCTGTAGTGTAATGCTAATAACATATCAAACAAGTTACATGAGTGATAAACACTGGCGTAACCCCTACATACACTATACTGTACTTCATCAATCAATCTTTGCTTGAAACTTGATAACCCTCTTGAGGATTCAACTTAATAAAACACACAACAAACATGGGCAATACTTGCAAGAATAAATCTAAATGTGAACAGAGAACTTTTTCAAACTGGAAACATTTCAAAACTGTCATGACTGAATATGTGCAAACAATACCACGTTAAAAAGTCTCATGGGTTGAACAAGACACGATCCAGATGAATTGAAGTGTTATTAACTGAACTTGACAATGGTAGAGTTGCACTGACCTTTATGGCATTCACAATATGTTTGTTTTCTGACTTCTCTAGAGCTTCAACGATCTTCACAATGACCTCCAACATGTGATAAATCCCAGAATGCTGAGGGGCATAGGAACTGCAGTGCTCCTCAAGGTCCTGTAAAAAACATAGAAAGTTGTTACCTTGTATTACCAAACATTAATAACTCAAAACTGAATATATCTCAATTATTCTAAATTACACCCTAAACCTTTTCATGTACAATACTAGTTAACATTGGGAGATTTGAGGTTCATTATGCAACTGAAATCATCTTATTCCACAAATATTCTGCATGAATATGACGTTCAACTATACAAATGTACAAATTACAGCACATGTCAACCCTTTTTATTGTGCATACCAGTAGCTTCCCATGGGAATATTATTCTTAGAATTCTATGGGTATACAAGTGTTTTCTGTTTTGTATTGAAAATATAATTGTCTCCAATTTCTTTGCAAAATATGTGATGTGTCAGATTTAGAGCATGCCAAAATAGTTTCATCAAACATGAAAATTTGTTTGGTTCAAAGTGGATGACCACTTAGCCTCCTGTCAAATGGCAATATTGTGTCCAGCCATCATCCAATAAATTCCCATGGTATGTCCTATGGAATATTCAGGATCCATACACTGATAGTCACTTGAAAGTCAAAGACTATTTGAGGCTAGATATCATTTGTACAATATATCATTGTTAATTATCATTTTACAGAAAATTTCTATGCTATCAAGACTGACCATATTTGTCATTATTTGAAAACTGTGGGTGGATTATCAATCTTCCAGGACTTTCCAGGAGTGTACAGACCCCAATACTTCTTAAAAGTTATAATATTGGCTGTTTCAGAGCTTTGGAACAGACAATAGACAATTTATGTGTTTCATAGAAGGGGATGCTATTGTCATAGATCTCATGGAGCAAATAGCCTACTGAAAAGCATCTTGTTGTGGTACCTAAGCTATGTAGCAGCTTACCTGCTTGTTTGAGTGTTTTGTCTCACACAGTGAACAGTACAGCTTTTCACTCTCATTCTCACCAGACTTCATTTTGTCTCTTATTACACCCTGAAAAAAGGGAAACAATCCACATTTAATACAATACTATTTTAGTAAGCTCCATCGGACTATTAAAAATAAGCCAATCAGGCAATGGTAACCTACGAGTTGAAATCAAAGTCAAGTTATAATCTTAGTCTTTGTGAATTAGAAAGGACTTTATGCTTGAACAGCATTATCAATGCTTCTGCAAAGTCCAACTGCTTCTTGCAGTATCTTCATGCTAGGAAGAAAGCAGAGAGACCACAAAGCTAGATTTAGAAAACATTTTGTTGCTAATCCTTGTGTATGTTGTTCAACTATCACCATATCGTCTTTTTTTTTCAAGTTTGCTTGGAAAACTTACGTGTAAGAAAATGACTGTTTTCCATGGCAGAAAATGTTAAATATCTGTAGGATTACATGTGTGCACTGAACAGTTCTGAAGAAAAAATCATCTTCTGCCTGTCCTTGAAGCTGTTAGAATACTGTTAAAAACAAACTCTCAGATGAAAGTAATGGTGGCATTTCCGAACTTGTCAGATGCAGACTTTCACTCAATACAACTCAAAGATGTATGAACTACATACCGCTAGTTTCATTGCACTTTGATTTTTCTCCTTGGATAAATCAGCGATAAGATTCTTCAATTTGGCAACTCTTCTCAGATAACCCAGTGCATGGTGGTGTGATTTACTTGCTAAATGCTGGGCTCTTTGCTGTCAATTTAAAAACAAAAAATTGTAAGCATTCAGTTTTACATTACAATGACATTCAATATATATTTAGCTATGATCTGACAACCAGACCTCACTCTTTGGAACTAACTAATGGAATCATGTGGGTTACAATCAAAAGAGTTGAAATGTTCCGTTGAAAACTGCAAAAAAATACCTCATCCCATTAATATTCCTGTTTTCCATCAGGAAGAAGGCAATATTACATGAATTGATTTCAAAATAGTGACATATACTCAGTTAAAGAAGGAATTAATACACTAAAAATCTAGACTACAGTAATGTAAACAGCTTTGCTAATTCCACAGCAATGTTACACTGACCTGCAATACACTACATGTTGTCTGATTCATTGAATGAAATCGTTGAAATATCACCAAATGTATAAAATTGCAACTGCATACATGTCTTAGTGTAATGTGGGACGCCTTCAAGGAGTTTTGTTCTTACTGTGAACACAACATTTACTTTTTGAGACTTCTATATACAACAGCGCCCTCTACATCACTATACAGTACATGATAACCCACTTCAAAGTTGTACGTTACTGTAGTTATTCACTGAAGTTTAATTTCATTATTTTCACTGCTGGCTAAAATCCTTTAAATTAAATCCCTATATTATGCCACTAAAAATATTAAGTAGCAATATATTCTATTGTTTAAGTGACATATCATTGAATTTAAAACCAAATGAAAATGACTCAAACGTCGCATTGTAAAATTTAATACAGCAAGACCAAAAATCAAAGTACAATGTGAAGGAACAGAGTCGATCATGCTTTTAGCATCATGAATTAAAAATGTATTGTGTCAAGTTCACTACCAAATGACAAATTCATTGTTGTTTCATGTTACTAATACTTACAATTGTTGGATCCACAGACAGCATACAAATCAAGCAATAAAATCCTCCATGGTTGACTGCAGAGACCTGTAGCTTTAGTCTTTCTTGAACGGAGTAAGTCTGAAAACATCATGATACAAACCAGTCAAGAATAATTGTAAATAGGATGGAAGACAACACTTACTGTGTACAGAACATGCTGAAATTCTTACATGTTCAACACTTTACATTGGTTTCTGGACAAACGGCCAACATATTTTTCAATCTTTAGGACAAAGCATTAGCTATATTTTCACCAGCGGAAACAATAGAAACAGTGAAGCGGGTAATTGATAAGGAAAGACAATATGACAGTAACAAACCCTGGAATTAAAATGTTTATTCCCTTTGACAATTTGATGGTGACTATCATGGCCATAAATTATGAGTAATTGAGTCTGGTCTAATATTCAATTTTACATTTCACATTTCAACATGAAGGGATTATTATCACTAGTATATATCTGATCTATCATGGTTGTTTTATAGTATGCGGCAAATTATTCAAATGGTTGGCATCTGCATTTGAAATCACAGACTTACCCTGACTTGTACTCATTTAGGCAAAGATAAATTAGAGCCAAATTTATATCAAGTGTCATAGCACCTTCTGGTTCTTTATATCAATCAGCATATACAGACTACACTGTACATGTCCTGGGGCATAGCGCCCTCAACAGGCAAGCACACCAAACATTACAACGTATGCTACAAATGACAATCCAAGGTATCCACAATCACAGTTTTCTTCACAATGACTTAATATGCCACATTCAATAATCTTGTCCTTAAAAACCTTGATTGCTCTGTTAATGAAGCTGTGAATTTTATAAAACAAAGACACAATAAAACAATGCCTCTGATAACTTCTGGTTTGCACTAAAGGAACTCGGCATAATTTACTGGCCAAGCATTCAAGATATATGTTCAATCATTAATTGTTACCAAGAATTATTTATTTTATATGGCAGCAATAAATGATTTGTTGTATGGCAGCAATACACTGGCTACAAATCAGTGAAATCCGATGTCACATGTCAATCAGTGTCAAAGCAGTTATATCAAGCATTCACTGGAAAAGATGTACTTAGAATTTTGAGCTCCATGTTTGCAAATCTATCTGTTTGACTTCTTCATAGTACAGCACTAAAAAATCACACAGCAACAAACACGGCCTTGAAAATGTGCTAACATTAATTCCCTGCATGCTCAAATAATAGAATTTTTTAAAAGAATACCTTCATTTCATGTTTGGCTTTACTGCTGTGTCCGTGGTTGCCATGGATACCATCCAACGTGATACCTGTCTCTTTCATCATCCTTATTCGTTTATCTTTATGTTCAGCAGTCACAAAGTGATGTGACAGGTTCTGTGTAAAGACAAGTATAAGTTATGTTCAGCAGTCACAAAGTGATGTGACAGGTTCTGTGTAAAGACAAGTATAAGTTATGTTTAGCGGTAACAAAGTGATGTGACAGGTTCTGTGTAAAGACAAGTATAAGTTATGTTCAGCAGTCACAAAGTGATGTGACAGGTTCTGTGTAAAGACAAGTATAAGTTATGTTCAGCAGTCACAAAGTGATGTGACAGGTTCTGTGTAAAGACAAGTATAAGTTATGTTTAGCGGTAACAAAGTGATGTGACAGGTTCTGTGTAAAGACAAGTATAAGTTATGTTCAGCAGTCACAAAGTGATGTGACAGGTTCTGTGTAAAGGTCAGTATAAGTTATGCTCAGATCTGTGTACCATGCAGTACATACTCTGAAGAGTTTGTTGGTATGGAACAAGAGAACATTTGGTGTCTGCTTTGAAAGTCTAGAGTAGTTGTTTATGGCAAAATGTATAATGTTTTTATTTATTTCTTTGCAAAGTGGTTTCCTATTGGCTCTGGCTTGAATCAAGAACAACATCTTCATCGATATCTGGACTATTAATATGATTTATATCAGAATTTGCCAATTATCTCTTCTTCATAACGTGGGTATATTTGATGTAACTACATTGTAAAACTAATGTAAACTGTACATATCCAAAATCACATGATATATGAGATTCCAAACACAATACGTAATTTTAACATCAGTTTGAATAAATGCAACCACAATATGGGCAAACAAACTCAATTTATTCAAACCTAGCCAGTACAAGGGAAGTGCTGTTTCCTATTCCATTTTCTGGAGGGTCTATGTTGAAATTAAAGTATTTTATAATACTGTCTTTGAACAACACTGTCTTTCAGGTATAATGAACACTTTTATCATTATACAGACAAATATAGTCCAACCCATAACAATCCATTTTATAAAGCAAATTTTCTTGACTAATGTTTGGGACATCCCTGAACACAGTCTATGGTTGTACAGTTTCTAATACTCAAGTTCACAAAGCATATGTCACTGAAATTAACCATGGGGATCAAATAAATACATCATTTAGCATGACGTTTGATTAAATGATATAAACTTAGTATAAACCATAAATATGATGGATGGAATCACATTTTCACTGACTAGCCAAATAATTAAATTCACAAATAAAATTTAGACAGGCATTCAGTACCAGTATTAACCAGCCTGACTTTGAAATATTTCAGTAGACTGTCATTGGCTATCAGATACCAGATAGTATTAGCTGTATAGCAAAATTAAAAGTAAATACTCATTATTTCTGATCACTGGACCATTTCAACACACATTACCTTAAATTCATCAAATCTCACTTCACAGATACAACACGTCCACTTCATTGTATGATCATTCAAGTAGCCTTCCACAATAACCCTATCCCTTCTTGTAATCTGCAAATATTGAAATGACAGACAGAAAGACCAATCATCAATAATTAAAGCAGTAGTATTCATAAAAAGAACAATGTTGATTGTTAAATATTTCAAAATCAGCTTATCATGGGGAAAATATAAATTTAAATCAAGGTTATTGAGGAGAACAGTTTTTAAGGTAAGATCAAAGGAATAATACTAGAGTGGCCCCATCACCTGGCTTTTCTCAGCAGCTGAGTTACTGGCTTGCCTAACGACTGGTGTACCTTGCAAACTCCTTCTAGTGTTATAAGTGGCCTGGCCGTTTGTTGGCATAAGCATATACATAAGCAAATGATTGACAAGGACTTCAGACTTACAAAGCGATCATTTATCACAAGATATAACATTTATTTATAAGGTAACACATTGTCAAATAACAGTAGTTGTGATCCTGCCTTTGTAAAAGACAATAAATATTGCTATGCAATCATGGGTATAAGACCAGATATCCCAAGTTGTGCCATTGAATATTGTACTCTACGTGTTTTCCTTCTAGGTATTTGGACATTGTGAGTGATACTACATAATATTTGAACTCACCATCCTCTGATCATAAGATAACTACTAAAGTCACTGAACTGTTGTGTCTTTCCCCATAGTAAGTGAAACCAATATTCCACAACTCTAAACTACTCTCGTTTATATGATATCCTGGTCATGACAATGCAGTGGTAACTAGGAAAACTTACCGGAATTTTTTTGCCAATCTTCTTATAATTGTATTTCATGTGATGTCCTCTGCTCATGCAGTGATCTTTGAATCCCTATCAAAACAAAGCGTAAAATTTTACTTTTTAACATCTCGATGATTCCTGAGAATGCAAATTCCACAAATTTATCACTCAACAGAAAAGCGTGGTAGTTTATGGACCTGATATTGTAGAATCGTAATTTCTGAGGTGATGAAAATAAACTAGGAGAGTTTCATCTTCAAAAAACAAGTCATCGTTGATGACACAGTCCCCACTTGTTAATGGGTACTTTGATTACAGGTCCTCAGAGAGGATAGAGGCCTCTTCATTAGGTCTGTGATAAAAATACTTTTGAATAAATTCGCTTGATACATGTCTGAGCTGTAATTCAGGACATGAAAGAATTGTAATAAAATGGCCACATGGCGGCCTTATTGGATCCTATCACAGAACAAATCTATGTGCATATGTATGACAGACATCCAGCTCTATGGGTTTGCTCAGAATTAGATATATGCATAATTAATTAGGTACAGTATGAAGCATCATAAGGTCTCCCATCATACCATATATGAAGGGTGTACCACTTGTGGTTACTGAGTTATGGACAAATATGTATATTTGAGGTCAAAGGTCATCGAGGTCATGTGACATTTTGTCACAATAATTTTATTGCTAAGTTATCCCAATATACAAAAATCAAACCTCTAGCTCTATTGACTCGCTCAAAATTAGATATGCACATAACTAATGAGGTACAATATGTGGCGTCATAAGGTGTCCCATCATACCATATATGAAGGGTGTAGCACTTGTGGTTACTGAGTTATGGACAAATATGTATATTTGAGGTCAAAGGTCACCGAGGTCACATGACATTTTGTCAAAAACATTGTATTGCTAAGTTATCCCTATATACCAAAAAATCAGACCTCTAGCTCTATTGGCTTGCTCAAAATTAGATATGCACATAATTAATGATGTACAATATGTGGCATCATAAAGTGTCCCATCATACCATACATGAAGGGTGTAGCACTTGTGGTTACTGAGTTATGGACAAATATGTATATTTGAGGTCAAAGGTCACCAAGGTCACATGACATTTGGTCAAAAAAATTGTAGTGCTAAGTTATCCCTATATACCAAAAATCAGACCTCTAGCTCTATTGGCTTGCTCAAAATTAGATATGCGCATAATTGATGAGGTACAATATGTGGCGTCATAAGCTGTCCCATCATACCATATATGAAGGGTGTAGCACTTGTGGTTACTGAGTTATGGACAAATATGTATATTTGAGGTCAAAGGTCACCAAGGTCACATGACATTTTGTCAAAAAAATTGTAGTGCTAAGTTATCCCTATATACCAAAAATCAGACCTCTAGCTCTATTGGCTTGCTCAAAATTAGATATGCACATAATTAATGATGTACAATATGTGGCATCATAAAGTGTCCCATCATACCATACATGAAGGGTGTAGCACTTGTGGTTACTGAGTTATGGACAAATATGTATATTTGAGGTCAAAGGTCACCGAGGTCACGTGACATTTTGTCAAAAAAATTTTATTGCTAAGTTATCCCTACATACCAAAAATCAGACCTCTAGCTCTATTGGCTTGCTCAAAATTAGATATGTGCATAATTAATGAGGTACAATATGTGGCGTCATAAGCTGTGCCATTATGAAGGGTGTACCGCTTGTGGTTCCTGAGTTATGGACAAATATGTAATATTTGAGGTCAAAGGTCACCGAGGTCACGTGACATTTTGTCAAAATATCTGAGATATCTGCGTGAAAGGATGGACTCACGGATGGACTCATGGACGGACATGACCCAATCTATTAGCAATATGAATACGATGAGAAACTAAATTTTTATTTTTCTCGGCCTTATACATGGGAGTCTATGGACTGCCTTATACATGGGAGTCTATGGACTGCCTTATACATGGGAGTCTATGGACTGCCTTATACATGGGAGTCTATGGACTGCCTTATACATGGGAGTCTATGGACTGCCTTATACATGGGAGTCTATGGACACTGCCTTATACATGGGAGTCTATGGAGGTGAAAACTAAAAAGTCCTCTAACACGGCCAAATTTGATCGCATTGTGAAACAAATCGATGTGCATCTGTATGGGGTAGGGTACTATCCTTGTGCAAAGTTTGAAAGAAATTGACCTGGGCATCTCTGAGATATCTGCGTGAACGGACGGACGCACGGACGGACGCACACACGCACGCACGGACGCACGCACGGACATGACCAAACCTATAAGTCCCCCCGGACGGTGTCCGTGGGGACTAACAACCACAATAACTCTTCTCTTACTTAATTTTAACTCTTTAATTTCAACATACAAATTATGGTATCACTATGGAACATAGCTGAGCATGGTCCATGACTTAGACATACAATATCACTGGTCTATGACTTGTACAATATCACTGGTTTATGACTTGTACAATATCACTGGTCCATGACTTGTACAATATCACTATTGTTCAGGTACATATCACAGAGATTTGTCATGAACCTGAGAACTCAGTCTTCAAAGACAGCAGCAACTGGTTACCACATTGACATCAATAAACACGTCAAACACACACAGCCACAAACAGAGAAGTAGGGCCTACTACACAAATGCATAAAACAGCTCTTAAGTGAAAGGTAAGATGAGATAGACCTCTTAAACACGGCAGCCACTGTGCAAGGTACACACACCTAACAATCCCTCATTTCACACCACCCTGTGACTATTGTGTGTTATGTACATTGATATGCCCAGAATGCTCTAACCTATTGACCCTACACAGCAAGCTACGCTACACAGTGTATATGCAAGTATTGTGTAGCTAGCTTGGTTATGAAATGTACGCTGCATGGCAGGCACTTTTCACAAGATCATCACCATCAAATGATTCTTTGATACCAGAATATATCAGCTCACAGAGGACAAATCATGTCCAGTACATGTACAAGGGGCAAAAGACGAAACTACACGGCAAAGCTAACCACATGATGTGAGAGTCTAAGTTAATGTTTACCATCACTTCAATAGGGTTATTTAACGAGGTACTGACCAGTCCTGTAAATTACAACATAGCCACTATTCTCCAAACTAGTTTGGCACACACTGAACACATCAACAGGTTTCAACCTTGTGCTTTCCCCGATCATAATTCACATCAGCTTTTGGTCCGTGATTGTCCAAACATGTTTGTCGCTGGTTGCTATTAACACAAATGGACACTGGTATTTTTCTGAGATGACCCGTCTTGGAATAGGTCACTGGTCTGTGACGCCCACAGTATTCAGAGATAGTGTCCCACAGGCATGTCACTCCGTGAGTTGTTTATTAACTCAAATGTCATGTCTGCCGAGAAGCTGAGCTGCTTACTATCTACACATAAGTTTCTCAAAGATGAAACAGAATGCTGCTGGATGCAGAGGATAATTCATGGAATACGGATGATTTTACGACTAAACAATAGTAAATGAACACTTAGTACAAGCTGCATATAGCACAAGGGAATGTATGGGGTAAGGTCTATTGTAGATCTGTATTAGACACCACTAGATACATACCTTTAAAGTACCAAAAGGACGTCCACACACTTGACAATAGTAAGTTTCCTTCTTCTTCGGACTCTGCATATCTTTACTGATATTCCACGGCTGTGAGGTTCTCTCTGTATCTCTTTTAGTCAACTGTCCACTGTCCCTGTCACCTCTTTCTGATATACTCTCTCCAGATGCACTGTGACTTCGTCTCCGTGCAGCTCTCTCTAGATCATTACCATGGGGTTTCTGTCTCTCTCTCTGTTTGTCACAGTCTCTGACAGGTGACTTCTCTGATATTCTCCCAGGTTTTATAGTCTGCCCTCTATCGCCATAACCACCTGGCGATCTGTCTCGATATTTTTTCCTTTGCACATCATTGCTTCTGCTATCTGGATCCAATAGGTCTGAGTCCTGAAAAAATACAAACAAAGAAAACCATTGTATACATCTATACAGGTCTGTAAACATTGATCTCTCCTCAATTAACTGGGGGTAATATTCTCAGATGACAAGCAGCATGCACTAGGAATGATATCACTGAGTACAAGGTTTACGCACATGTGGTGTACAAATTTACACACTGATCTACAGAAGCAATACACAGACTGTTCCAAAGTCAATCTGTCAGGTCCCTTACAAAAAACAAGCAATTCCAAGAAACAGTATCCTTCCTGATGGTATATGATTGATGCATAGAAAGGTGTGTCATAATATTCTTTGACTAATTCATACAGCAAACTCCATTCGAATGATACACTGTAAAACCAGATAACACAGTGTACTCTGGAATTACGGTGACCTTTGACATGTGTACAATTGTGTCAGCTTATAAATTAGTATTGGCTGTACTGGTAAACGCCTAGAATGACCTAGGCTACAGTGTAGGTGTGGACAGATTTATCATACTGAGGTACAATGTGCTAGAGTAGGGATCATGATAAGCATGTTGACCACGCCAAAAGGTTAGCATCAGATTGTTCACAGCAATGCCCTGTTGTATTCTGCTGAGGGCTAGATTTCCAAACCTGCTGTGATAAAGTTACACTGCAACACATTGTTGGTTCAGAATCTTTGTGAAAATTGTCAGGGCTACGCCAGCATACATGCAAGCATAGTTTAGTGTGCAGTTAGCAGGTAAACCAATGAAGAATGTTCCTATATCTGGCTTCTTTTGACTTGAAGTTGATAGCGCCATCAGTGGTGGACATACATGTATGGGTAATCAGTATCCTACTTTATTATAATGATCACCATGATTTAATGATCACCATGATATTATGATCACCATAATATTATAATGATCACCATGATTTTTCACATGTGAAATAATTAACACAACAATTAAAACTTCATTTACCACATTTATACATGTACATTGTATCTACCCATAGTTTTTATTCTTAAATATCTTCCACTATTAAAATTTTCAGGAATGCTGACCCGTAAAGCAAATGAAAGAGTTATGTATGGATTTCTGAATGCAATATTTAAATATACATACATGTACATGTACTGTATGTAGCTGAAATCAGGTAGGAAGTTAATTGCAGTTATAGTCAGCCTCATCATTATTTCAGTGTCACTCTTTCTGTTACAAGATTCTATGGACAGCTAGAGTTTGAAATAAAGTGAAATATGTACAAGACACGTACCTTTCGTGGCCAATGTCCCTGTGATTCCCGCCCATTGTAATCATACTTTTCATGAGAATGTCCCGGCTGCGATGACTGTCTTCGACCGTACGTGATGTCATTATTACCATCAGGAGAACTCTGAAGGTTGAAATCATCGGAGTTATTCCTGTCATCATTGTTGTTAACATTTTCCAAAAGCTGTGGAGGTAGGCTGCCTCGGAGTTTACCCTTTGAACTTGCTGCCACTATTTTCTTGATAAGTTTTTTAATGTCAGGGTTTTTAGATTCCTTCTCGGAATAACCACTTTGGTGAACCTCCTGACAGTTTTCAGTGACCAGCCTTCCTGAATTCATTGTGTACTCTCCGCTGGAATGAGTATGTGTGTTTGGGATTTCACCAGAAGTTGGATTTTCCAAGAGAATTCTACCGACATTTCTTGGGTTCACTGTGGACATTGCCAGGTACGGAGCATTTGGCGGTTGAATAGTATGGTGTACTTTGGCTGCATCAAGGACATTTAAATTTCCCTGAGTTGCTAAAACTTGAAAACTGCCTGGATAAAGATTCATTCTAATGTTTGGATTTGGTTGCCTTGGTAACATGATGTTGCTACTCGCTGTACGCTGTATTGGATGAAATCCACCGCTAGCGTTTGTTGTGATGGTCTGCACACTGTGGCTGTATTGTACTGGAGTACTGATCTCAGCAAGCAGGCTGGTCACTTCATTGAGTCGCTTTTGAGTTTGTAAAACTTTAATTTGAGATGATACACTTTGGTAGACTTTGTTGTATTCCGCCCTCTTTTCAGGAGTTAAGTTACCAGCTTGTACTCTCATTTCAATGAGTGTCTTAAGTTGTTGAACTGCCACGATTTGCTGGTCCAACGCTTGGTTTTCATTTCTGGTTTGATGATTCATTTCAGTCAGTTCAGCCATTGATTTTTGCCGTGCAACTGTGAGTAGTTGTTGCTTTAATTTCTCCTCCTCTGTAGCACTGCTATTCCCTGGTCCAATGTTTGCACTCATGTCCATTTTCATTTGGCAAGATTGGATTTGACCACCTGATTCAACCACAGCGACATTTTCCTGAGTAAGTTTTGCAAAATTCTGAACAGATGTTGCAGAACCAGCGACAGGATTAGACTGTTGGAAAAGTTTCCCACTGTGTACACCTACAGCATGTTGTGTGTCATACTGTAAACCACTGGCATTCAACACCACAGTCTCACTGTCTGATCTCCTTTGTTGAAGTTCCTTTATGTCACTCACATGATCTCTATCAAACTGATGTACCATCTTATCCCCCTCATTATCATATGGTCCACTAAACCTTTTACTATTGACATCTGAACTGAATTGCTGAACTGTTTTTACACTGCCTCCATACAGACGATTATCGTGGGTAACTTTTACATCTATGTTATCTGACATCAGCTGATCGACAGCTTTCCCACCACGGCTATCCTTACTGTACTGCTGAGCTAATTTTACATCACTTTCATCTGCCAGACTGCCCTGTGTAGACTTCATGTCTTCATATAGCTTTGCAGGTGCAACATCATTTGTTTTAGAACCATGATGTTTTGCAGGATAAATCACACTCTCCCCCAAATCAGAGACCTGTTGTTGCACAGCGTCTCTTTCCTTAGATTTCACAAAGGTGATGCTTAAATCTTCATCTGATGATAATCTTGACAAACCTTTGGGTGACTGCTTATCACTGAAAGTATTTATAGACGTCTGTTTGTCAGGTTCATTTCTTTGTCTGTCAGAATCACCAGATTCAAGTAAAATGTTTGATAGTGTAGTGTCTAGTTCTGCTAACTGATCAGCAGTTTCATTATCCATAGATCCAATATCCAACTGTTCCTTAACAAGTTTTCTCATTGCTTTCACAATCTGACTACGCTCTTTTGTTTTCCCAATAGGTATACAGTTATTCAGTATAACCACTTGTTCTCTGACGATGGTCAGGATGTCATTTCTTGAAGTCTGCATCTGTTCATCCACTTCAGTAGAGACTTTCTGCAATGCCTTATCATCGTCTCCATCACTCTTCCTTGGTGATTTTCCTTTTGGCGATTTTCCTGCAGACAGTTTTGGCTGGCAATGGGCTTGTCTTTATTTTTCTGTATCATCACTAGCTTCCTGTTGTGCTTTGTCTGGCAAAGCTGGTGGTGTGGATATTTCTGTTAGTGTAGATATGAAGGTTCCTTGCGACGACGAGGGTGCACGTGGTGTTGAGATGGTGCATATGATGGTGGTGGCGGTGGTGGAGGGGGCACTGGAGGTGGTGGCGGCACAGGTGGTGGTTCAGGAGTTGATGACTGAGGTGGTGTTGACGGCAATGGAGGTGGCGGCACAGGTTGTGGAGTGGCTGCTTTGGCAGAGGAGGTATTTTCATCGGTGGTGGGGAGGTGTGGTGGTGGTGGCGATGCTGGTGGGGGTGGCAATACTGGTGGGGGTGGCAATGCTGGTGGGGGTGGTGGAGGTGGCAGAGGGGGCGGAGGTGGGGGTGGTGGTGAAGGTGACGATTGCATAGCTGACTGCTGCAGAATGGTACTAAACCTTGGACGTGATCTGCGTTTTTGGACAAATGGTTGATGCTCTTGAGATGAATTTCTAGTAGTAGCACAAGGAGGGTTGTGTGTTTGCTGGGTGTCGTTATCACCAACAGCTGCCCCATGTTCCTGAACACTCTGAGTCAGCAATCTCTGATGTGCTATTTGTAGTAATTTCTGTGCTTGATTCTCTGATGGTTTTTCATTGCTCATTGCATTCCGGTACATGATTTCCAGTAGCTGACTTCCCAGCTCCTCAGCCATATTCCCACTTTGACCCCCGTCTTCCCTACGACCACTGTCATCTTCCACTGTCTCTGAGCTATTCTGTGTGGACATCCTCTGAGTTGTCTGATAGTCATCTGCAAAATATGGGTGACAAAGAGTTCAAATGAAAAACTGTAAAACTTTGAGTCAATTGCTTTCAATATTAAACACATGTACAACTTTCATCAGAGTAGGAATTACAAATACTGGTCACAGATTGCAATGGCCATCTACGTATTGAAGGTACATGTAAACTCACATCTGATCTGATTTTAAGAGTTACAGAGAATAACAGAAAATATAACATACAAAACTGTAATCTTATCAACAGAAGTCTGCTCTTACCAGTGTCTGTTAGAGGTGGTATGCAAGTAAATGTTACTGGGATTTCCAGTCATTTTACCAGACTTTCCCTTAGACAATATTCATACTAGGGAAATGTAGAAAAGTTATCACGGTTCCAGGTTTGCAAAAGTATTTACTAGTGTTTGCCAACCACGGCAAAGACACTGCTTAAATACAAATTTGTGCATGTAGATATTTCAGTAAAGGTATTGAGACAAAGGGATATGACCATTTTGAATTTCAAATATAAGTAAATATCAGATACAGGTTCTCCCCAGAGTTCCAAGAGTGCTGGACGACTCATTAATATTCATGAGCATTAATATTCATGAAAAAAACTGTAACATTATATGCTTGTATTTTTACATTCTGAGGGCTTGATTGATACAAATAATAGCCATTTCCACTGTACAGTCGGGTCAGCTCCAAAATTGGAGCGCTATACCATAATATTTCCCCACTCTCATTAGCCAATCAGCGGCCAGCGCGCCATCAGTAAAAATTGTATTTCCTGGCAACCTCCACATGCGTCCTTAGTTACGTACGCCATACTGTGTCGAACTCCCGCGCCGTATTCTGTCATAATGTCGAACAGTTGTGTGGCCACTCTGTCAAAACACAATTTCAAAAGCGCGTACCAGTTTTATTCTGGCTAAGACAACCAAACCCCATATATCGCTGTGATTCCTAGACTCTGCTTGAAGTCCTGCGAAATATAAGTCGTGTACCTACACAGATCGTTCAGAATACCCCATTTGTATCGGTGATGGCAGCGATACAAATTCTACCGTATGGGGAACAGTTGTGTGGCCACTCTGTCAACACATTTTCAAATCGCGTACCATTTTTAGTCTGCGTTTGACAACTACAAAACAGGTATCGTTTTAAAGCTCTGACATTGCTCTTCTTCCTTGCAAAATGTTATACGCGTACCTACACAAATAACCTTTATAACAGTATTTCTAATAGAGATGACGAACATCCACAAAATGATTCTCGGTACTGAGCGAAATCGATAAACTGGGGGTAGAAATGAATCGTCAATATTTCGAATATTTGTTCACTAATCGGACTCCTTGTTGGACATGACCTTCTGCAGAACACGTGGATTATGTTGACTGTCGAAATTCGTCGAAATTCACAAGACAGGGGCTTAATAAGCGGCCCAAAACTGCCGATCACACTTGGTGGGTAATTTGTGACCCAGCGTGACCTGTACTGTATTAATGATGTAATCTGGTCGATGATTGGCTGAATGCCGGAATACATTATCATAATGAGTCTCCAATTTTGGAGCTGACCCGGACTGCTGTACCTTCAAAGTATTTTTTCAGTTTTAACTGAACAAAACAGAAAGAAAAACAATCTTTAGTAGTTGTAACGGAATCTTTTGAAGCTTCTGAAAAATAATGTACCCCTTTTTTGTCATCACTTTCCTGTGCTTATATCATCCCTCACCACTATGAAGTTTGGATTACCATTGCACTGTACCAGCATCCAGTGTTTTTTCAAATGACCTAGGTGGTCTTGTTACTGCTCATGCGCAGACTCTCTAGAGTTTAAACCAAGAACTTAGGGGTTGACTAATCGGCCATAGTTTTGAAAGTTGAATTTCTCGATGTCAAATTCACTTCAATTGCTTCTTGATAGTCATTGTAGAATGGGGAAATTCACAAACAGAGAGGCTTGTTGCCACGGACAAGTAACTTTTGGCTTATTGACCTGAAAAATAAGTGAGTGTTCATTGATAATTCAAAGACTGGATTCGTTGACACCAAACTTGCTCGTGACTTTCATTGCATGCAGTCTTTCCACAATGCCACTCATTGAGTCTGAACTGAACATTGAAGAGTACGTTTTAGTTAGAAGTCCTGTTTTTTGTGTTGATTTTCGCTTCCGTACTTCATTTTTATGGTGTTATAAACCTTGATACAAAGCAAAAAAACTTCAGTTTTTCTCCTTCTTTCGATCGTACAGAGATACTGTGTGACAGGAAAACCGTGTCTATTTATAGGGCGATGATCTTGTGAACGTACGTTCAACAGCTGAACAGTTTTTCATATGCAAAATCAGCGTACGGTAATCAACCAGTGGTATTGTTTTAAATAGCATTTTATTGAAAGGCATTCTATAGTACCATTGTTTTCATCAACTCTTCATGCAATTTTATGAACTGCTTGACCTCAAAAGTGTCATAGACATTCATGTTGATTGTTCAAAAGCATTGAACTGCAAGTGCCGGTCGGTCACTTGTCAATGCTGGTCGGAAATTCTGAGTGCCGGACGGGCCCGACCAGCGCCGTCCGGCGTGGGAGAACCCTGCAGATAGTTTGTTTCTCTTGCACGGTGAGCCGTGAATTTTATTCTAGATGTGGTTGAAAGTTTCATCAAGGAAAGTCTGAGCAAAAGTTTTACTCTTTCACTTTCAAGTGCTACAATGTACATGCACACGATAGTAGTTTCAATATTTACATTTTTTTGCTTCAATACACAACTTATAAGGTTGAACATACGTGTACATGTACTTGTAGATTATGAACACTCTGTGTACAAACAACATGTGACATACAAATATACATGTACGCATGTCTTTGAATAGAATGGTTCTACTACGCAGTATGTTCTACAGACTGTATGCCCAAGAGATCATGTGATGGTGGCATAAACAAACCCATGTGTACAAATGCATATGGAAATATGTGCGAGTTTGTGCACATGGGTTGGTTTGTACCGTGATCTATTTGAATTAACCTATTGATGCTAGTCTAACTACAGTGTACAGGTGCAAAACCTACTGTACATGTTTCAAAACGCATATCATGACACGGTAAGGTAGATTACTGTGTACACAACTACACAAGTGACATAAATGTGCAGCTAATATAATTATTGCTGTTTCCATCAACTAATTACCCTGGATGCAAAGCCACTCTTCCAGTCACCATATTAATTCAAAAATAAAAACTTGAATGCGCTTTTATCAAATAAGTCAAATTCTACGACTGTAATTTTTTTATTGAGATTACCTTTATCAAAAGGTCATAGCTACATGAGTAAATTGACATCTGTGTATTATATCCACCATCAGTATTGAAAACTGTTTCACTTTCAGGAAACATTTCAATATCCGTAATTTGCATTATCATACCTTGGCAATCACACCTACATGTACTCAACACAATATATCACTCTTGAAATACAAAGAGACTTGCAATCACACCTACATTTACTCAACACGGTATATCACTCTTGAAATACAAAGAGACTTCCCTCTGTACATAACATGGTTGACAAATATCTCAAGTGTTACCACATTTGATGGCCTGAGTTTCATATGCATATACTCGTACATTTAACCCCTTTGAGTGCTGTAATTTTCCCACCATAATTTTGCTGCCACATTTTACCAATCTCTTATGAATTTTTCTGAATTTTTCTGAATTTTAAATCAAACGGAAATCAGATTTTATTGCCTACAGTTTTTTATCAAAATTTTGGCAAAACTTTGAGAAAAATTGACTTTGGTATATTTTCAAAGGTGACAAAACTTGACGTTCACACTCAAAGGGTTGATACATGCAAATGTATATTGTATGGTGTGAAACATGCTTGCTTTTTGAATTTTAACTTTTACGGTCATTATCACAAGTCTTGGCTATGCAAGTCAAGAAAGTTGAATCATCAGATGAAAATGTAATCAGACAATGGTTTACCAGTCCACTTTAGCCCAAAAATAATATTAAGTTTGCTTCCACCCAAAGTCTCTCACTAGTTTGATGTGTTGAGGGGTTTTTATTACATTTGTTTTTATGGTTTTGTTTTTTCGGTAGTATTTTTTTGAGCCCTGAAGTTCCAACTCCTGACCTGGAAAAACAAACCAGGAATGTTTACATGCAACGGCAATTCAAACATCCGGTACAATGACAGTGATAACGCTTTTCAGCCATGTAGCTCATGTGCATATGATCCTAAATCATATGACTATAAGGATAACAAATTAAGTTATTTACTGCCATGCAAAAGACAGTCATTTGTTCACGTATCTCATTTTGAAGTGAACAACTCTAACAAGGCAGATGCCATAGGTCTAGATCAAAGCCCTGGAGGATTGGAAACAAAAGCTTGAATTTGTTTGAACCCATCAACTACATGTACTTGTGTATTCTTATACAGTGCATTTGTTTTTCAAAGTTTTCACAAACAATTACAGCTTTGTGATATTTTCTATCTGTTTTCACAAACAGTAATAACACTTTGATTTTCAACTAAAATTGAAATTGCAGAAATCATTACAAAGTTGTATACCAATATTATGGCACATACATCTTGTCATGCAGCTTGGATAAACAACATTTAGTACATATTTAACCATTTACAACTTTGATTTATATTGTTGCACAAATAAACAGACTGAAAGTCCAAAGTCTAAGTTTTATTTGCCCAGTATAGTTAAAGCAGACAGGTACTTTAATATTGATGTGTACATGTACACTACAGTAGAGTACTTGTTCCATAAAGGTTGAATTATTTTTGTACATATGGCCTCTGTGCCTCTCTGATAACTTAATATTTCATTTGACGTCTGTCAGTGCACCTATTCATGTTCTGTACCTGGGGAGGGGAGTGTGGGGCAACAGGGGAAATTGATCACCTGGGGGGGAGTGTGGGGCAACAGGGGAAACTGATCACCTGGGGAAGTGTGGGAGGAGAGTGTGAGGGTGTGGGGCAACAGGGGGAAACTGATCATAATCTTGTTCTAGCACAGAGGAATTTGATTGCTATGATACATGTATACTGCGCGTTGAGAATATGACTGAAATCGAGTCCTAAATTATCTACAAGTACAATGTAGGCTCTATTTTCCCTACTCTCAGGTAATTGACATATTTTTGCAGCCTGTGCCTGGGAATTGGACATAGCTTGAAAAAAAAAGATGTTCAATTCTTGTTAGGCCCTCACTCCCCTCCCTGGTGGAAAGCACTGATAGGTGCGATGTCACAGGACACATGAAATGACATTCATGATGTCACTACATGTACATATAAGTGCTTAGTGATAGTGACACTACTGAGCTTGTACAAAGGAAAAAGTAATTTTACTGGATTTAAAAACTATCCACTGTTGATTGACCAATCAGAGTGCTCAATTCAGGGTGTTTTATTTACACGTAAAGCCTGGTCACCAAATTCCAGAAACGAATGACAGCGCCGTAGTAAAGTACTGTCCAATCAAAAGTGAACATGTCATATTCTGTAGACATCTGGTACGTTTTAATATTCAAATTTGGTAATACAGCGGAAACCAGCTGCAGCACAAAATCTGCTGTGCCCTAGGGCATTTATATAATGTGCCCTAGGGCATTTATAGGATGTTCCATTACATTGGAAGGCTATTTCACAAATAAAAGTTTTAATTCATATCCTAAACATGTTACATTGACAAAGGGGACGGTTGACGTAAATACATTGAAAACGAAAATATATCAGTTAGGGGCAATAGTTTTTAAGTCGGATAAAACCCTCATACTCGGGCTCTTCTGGTATATAAAGTCCAACCCTACGATAAAATGTCTCGGCCTGCGGCCTCGACATTTTATCGTTGGGTTGGACTTTATATACAAGAAGAGCCCTCGTACTCGGGCTTTATCCTATACTTAAGTCTGCTTGCAACTCACTTTTGAACTGTTGTTTACTCAACACATGTTCATGTACATGTATTGAGCAATGGCAATGCTGTACATACTGAAACATGAGTAATATTATTATCATTACAATGGCAATACCATCTGTATATCATGTTTGATCAAATGAACATGCGGAAACTACCGGTATGATTTTTAACCACTGTACCAATACACCACATCTGTCATGGGTGATATCATCTACGTTGTATGGTGTGGTTAAGCTGCATGTCTGTTCAACCTGACTTCTAGAAATTATCAATGGTTCAATGCATGCATAGGGAATAGTTACTCTTATCAACAGCTGAGGTAAATGTGATACAAAAATTATCACCTGAAAGTCTTCAAATGGATGAATAATTATCCCATAAATAATAGATTCCTTTATTTATTTTTACAAATCAACAAATAAAGACATGGAAGCTTACCAGTAGCATCAGGTGGAGCCATGATGTACATGTAAAAACTGACATGAAATTGCATTTTTGTTGTTTATTTCAAAACAGACCAAAAATGAATTCTATATCCTTCATTAATAAATCACCTTACACTTAGTCTAACACTAACAGGATAAATTGTAAAGAAAATGGTAAATTCTCTGATAATTTTGTTTGGTTTTTTTTCATTAATTTTCGCAGATCACCAGATGTAAATACAGGTAAAATATTTTAATTTAATGCTAGAGTATGTGATAAATTGGTAAAGGATAAATATAGACTTGAACACTGACTATTTAAATTACTGATTGAATGGTGAAAGGTTTGTTACTTGCTCACCTTTGTCAATATGATTTACAATGCATCATAAAATGCAAGCAAATATGTATGAGGCTGGTGCAACTGATTTCAATGAAACATCAATTAAAATGCTACAGAGAAGTATTTATCCATTTTACACGGCACATTAATGATGATAAGAATGTTTTATACTTATCTAATCACTAATCAGAATACAAATTGTGGAATTTCTGATAACATAGTTACAGTTCCTGAAATCAAACCATTGATAAGCTGAGAATGCAGAATTGAAATACAGGTACACTTTTTACTACAATGGCTATACAATCTACAAGTATAAATTTGGTACATGTACTAGTAGTCAATGCTTGATAACTTACTGTTACTGTGTACTGCGCTTTAACATTCAAATGTCTTTTTTGACTCAGCATATGGAATTTACTTTATAACTTGAATTTTGTTTTTACAATTGACAGAATAATGAAAAGCTACACATACTAGCATGATACTTGAGGTCTAATCGTGGTTTGTGTGTTGCAGTAACTGGTAGTTCAATTGAGCAAGTAAATTACTTGATAAAACTGTCCTAATTTCAAATGAACAAGGGTAAGCAGTTGTGGTGATAACATGGCTATCTACATGTGTACATTGACCATTTGACCTTTGTTTTATGATCAGAAGCTGAGATTACAAGCAGAATATCTGTTGGGTTTTGATAGAGATTTTTTACAAATAATGACTACGGACTTTGAAGACAAAAATATAAATCAAAAGATTGATTTGTATGTTGGTAAGTTGTCTTTGTCATAAAAAGTACCAGTATGTCTTAATTATGTTTTGCCTGTTAATCCTACATATATTTTACTTTCCTGTATTACAGTAGAATGTCCCTCAGGGACAGATATTCAGACTCTGAAATTTTTTCAACACTTTTTTGTCTACCACTTTTGAGGGTTCATTATAAAGCTGTTGGAGAACAGAAAACCTTTCACTATCTTCATTTCTGGAAAATCAACCCCCCCCCCCCCCCCCCCCCTCTGCCCCAGTTAACAGAGGGATGTTGGCCATTTTGAATTTGAAATATAAGTAAATTTTTGATAATTGGACAATATTTGTGCTCGTATCGTCTACAAGTATAAATGCATAAACTGTACATATGCCGTACATGTACAATTGTTTGATCTACAAGGCAAAATACATGTACCATGGAGAGGGCAACACTGCAGCTTTTCTGTACTGATTTTCTTTTTTTCACAAAGCTAAACCAATCTATTTAAGTTCTTGCTCTTATATTAAAGCGATATAGTCATTGGAACTGCTCTAAGGTTGTATGGGACCCATACATGTACATCCAATGTAAACACTGTATCAACGATACAATGGTGATTAATGAAAGTTAAAACGTGTCTGTCATAATCTACCAGTACATCATATAATTTGAATGTGGCAGCTATGATGATGAGGTGTATCTAGAAATCATGCATACAATATATTATTTGTAAACAAGAAACTTGCACAGGTGCAGTTCCAATGACGGTTTCCCCTTCACTGAAAACTTCCATTTGTTTCACTTTATATATGTATACACACCAAATAATACGCATTTGTGATGCTAAGATATGGTTTCAATCATGGCATGCCTTAAGAAACTCATTGCTAGTCAGCAAACTTCCTAAGGTACAACATGCATGTTATTTATTGACATGTAAAAATTCTAAGTTACTATTTAGAATTCATAGGGCAAGATAATAATCAGTGAAATGCTGCTGATATGATAAGTTTTCATATGGAAACACAGGTGTTTGCTGTCACATGATAGATATCCACTACATACACATCTGTCACTGTCAATGTACTTATGACTTCAACTGTAACTGTAATGCAATGTCCAGAGGGTAACCCTGGGTATATCGCAACAGATAATCACCTGTAAAGACTGACTTGTGATGACACTTCAAGACATAGCAGAGAGAGAATGAAATGAGAATAATGTAGTACTACATAGAAGTACTACGTGCACTAGAATACTCTCCTTAATATTTGGTAAAACTGCTACCTGGCAGATACTGTACACATGTAGATTTTCTGTATTACTGATACTACAATTGTCATGCATACTAAATGTGGATGTGAAAGAACAGATAATATCCGAGTAAAATTATTCAAAGGTGATAGTTGCTTGGCAAATTACTCTTATAAAACGTCATAGGCTATGTTTATCTTGCCATGTAAAGAACCCAGCGCCACATGCAGGCTGTATTTGTTTACAAACTGTCTGCCATCAGTGTACTCAATTTTCGATAACACAGTTGCCCACCTTATTTTACTCACAGCTATCAGTTTCAGTTTTTCAATTCACAAAAAAGAAAATACATGTACTGTAGCTGCAAAAGTACCACCCATGACGTTATCAAATTTGCTAAGGTTACCACATTAATAATACTATCTACTGGTATTTACATTTGCTTATTGTTTTATTTAAAGCTTTGCTGATTGCTGAACATTTTTCATTCTTAGTTGCTTTCTCTAAATTCACTGAGAGTAAAAAACAAAAACAGTGACAACCATGCAGCTATAGTAGTTTAACCTACTCACCCCCAAATACCCTGTAAACCGGTCCATTCTCACCATGTAAGGCAATGAATGTGGACAAATCTATGGCGCTGAAAGGGGTTGTGGGAATAATACATGTAGCTGAACTTTTTTATCACATTTTCAATATGTACATGTATGCTCTAGTAACAGGTACGTTTTCTTCATGTTAGGCCAAACATGTGAGTAAAATATCATATGCAATGTATTTTTGACAAATGAATTCTAGTCTGGACTAAAATTCAGTTGCCAACAATGACATTGAGCATTACAATGTCCATGCATATACACTGTCTTAACGAAGTGAAACTGCACATTTTACAGAAAATTTCACATGATTTGAGGAGTAGAATAAGTAACTGTACTTTCCAAATGTGAGGAAAATAATAGAAACTACACATCAACAATTATTGTTGATAGAGCTGCAACATTTGGCAGTTATTTATACATGTATTTCTGTCATTCAGCAACATGTACAAATGTGATCTGTCGTATTCAAATAATTCCTATCCTTTCTGTTACGTTATTGCACAGTCCCTCTGTGGATAGAGGGACTGTGGTTATTGTTATCATTCAGTTAATGTTATTGATAGATTTGGAGTAGTGTATGTGTATTGTGAAGACCTAGTACAGTGAATATGCAATATTACGTTGTGGGCCTTTGAGATAGGTCATCCTGGATCACAACTACCACAGCAACACTGCAAACATTGAAAACCCAGCATGAAATCAGAAGCACAGTGCAACACCAATCTTTAACGTGAATTCAGCTTCAAAAATGCTAATCCCAAAGGAGAATTTAGAGCACCTAATTACATGATACATGACCCCAACTATATGTATTGAATTCTCATCAATTTTTTTATCCTTTTTGATGCTGTATCACTAAAATAAATACATACATTTCAACACTGAGCTGTGGATGGAACACAGGAGGATGACCAGAGATGACCTATCCTCAAACACTAGCTGTGTTGTACTGTAGGACAAAAGCTGTGCAAGCAATTACAGATAAACATACAAGGATTCCTTTGTAATAAATTGATGGAATCAGTCAGTTGAAGATTTTGATGATTGCTAAATGATGTAGGATCAGGCCAGTGTGTGTGACACTGTCAATTTACACACTGTTTTCTTTCAATCTTTATTTTTGACGGTGAATTAATGTACTGAAAACTAGACATGGATGTTTTCTCACAGTATTATACTGCTGGTATACCAGTGTAATCCTACATTAAACTATAGCCAACCATTGCAACACTGCATAATTTACTCATGTCACCACAGGGGACTCAGAAGTCTGGTTGTTGTTGTTGTTTGTATTGTTGTTTATGTTTATTAGTCATGTTGTTGTTGTTGTTGATCAATAAAATACAGCAAACATAACTATTGTGTTGTTGTTGTTCTTTCCAACGTAATGTAAGTGTCCTGAGAGGTACTTCAAGGACGCTATCATTATTTGACCCAATCCAACTCTCTCCAAACGTATAGGTTGAGTGTGTATGTTGGGAGAAAGTTGCATCGGCTCAAATAATTATAGCAGTGTACTTGTAGTGCTTCTTACGACAACTACATTATGTTTAAAACAACAACAACAACACAATAGTTAATAATGTTCGCTGAATTTTAGTGGTCAACCACAACACGACTAATAAACATAAAAACAACCAGACTTCTGGGATCCCTGTGATGTGACTTAGGAGGAACCTACCCCTAGCGGCCATGGCCCCTTACCCACACCTCAATAGTATGCGTGTACATTGTAGACACTATGCCTTTGCAATTTGAAAATGCGTTGGATTTCAATCGTCCTCAGAAAAAACCACTATCTTAACAGTTTTAGGGTCGCAAGCCATGGCCACTGGATATATTGCCTCAAGGCATCTGAAAGCAATCGAAACTGCTTTTCTATTCTGTATTTCTGGAATGTGGACAGGGCGGCCTTTGTCCCGATGACCTTTATTATGATCTTCCGGGAAAGTGAGCTGTTTTGACCAAGCGAATTCCGAAGGACTTGTGTATTCGGTTTCGGAACGATTGTTAGTTTTACTATTACCACTAAAGCGAGGGAAAATGAAACGTCATCGCCTGTGGGTCAGCCACATGATCATCGAATCGTGTCCAAAGTCCACAAACTCGAAGCATAGTGGACAAACAGAATTATAAAATGTCTAGAGTCAAATATTACAGAAGAGAGTTCTCCCTGATACCGCGGAGATATTGCGAAATGATCGTAATTTTCGAACCATATGCGCTGTTTAATGGCGAAATACGGCGGTAATTTCGCACTCTTCAGAAGAGCGGCCAATTTATCCGAAATAACAATCATTTCTTGCTCAAAAATGTTCCCAGTCAGACTTATTATTGACATATTGTGAGCTTACGTGTTGCAACGGATGACATGACAGGCGCTATACGCCTTGTCGCGCATGCATTAAACCCCATAGATCTTTCGCTCCGTATACCTATTCTAATAAAATATTTTTGTTTAACACTGTACCTGAAGAAGGTAGTCCAACCGTCGTACTTTCAAGTTGAAAATCACCAAATAATTGCGGCGATATTTGTTGACTGCTTCCGTCTTCCGACGCCATTGCGATGTGTGTTACTAAGTGTTTGTTATTTGTTGTCTCCAATAGAAGCTACTGGAACTCGATTGCAGTCTCATTTTCGTATGTCCAGCCATAGACAGTCGAGGTCCAGCCAACCAGTGCAGTGGCCTGCATATGTGGCCTGGAATGAGGTCGCACCAAACGGGGCGGATCGAGGTCGAAGTGCAACTGTCGCGCTGAAAGGCGTGTTTCTTTGTTAAATTTTAATTACTAACTCCACAACTAGGGTAGGATTTATGAATGCTGCAACATGCGCCAACTAGCAGTTATTTACACGATGGGAAACACAGCCAAGCAAGGGCGTAAGGCTGCGTTCACAAATAACAGGGGCGGGGGCTGGAGGAATCGCGATTACAATCTTTTTTTTCAGATCCACCCCCTGAATACCCTAAAAAATATCGATCCCCCCGTCTGTATGATCAAAATTTTTCAAGCCAACCCACCCAATTATCATATAAGCTTAGCCGCACATTTATTAGGGATTGAACGCAAAATTAAAATTTTGGGCAGTTCTGCTCACAGATGTTCGATATTGCCTGTTACTAGCAGTTTGTAGAGCCATATTCCTTAGGCAAGTTCTTAAGTTCTCATTTTTAAACGCATCAGTGGACTTTTTGGGTTTTCAATTTAAGTCGATTTGAGTTAATCCAACTCCGGCCAGGTCAATGGCATCTGTTGACGAGCACACAAAAATGAGAGAGTATGCAAATTATGAATTCCTGTCTACATGTTGCCAAATTGTGAAAAACTGATCACAGTGACCTATCAAAAAATATTTTTTTCCAAAAGTACAGGACATATATGAACTAGATACTGCTCAAAATTGACAATGCTGGGAGCTTAAATATTCCATAAAATACACGCTTTCTATCTCTGAAATTTTGAATGTAATAGGCCTAATGGCAAAGTTGGTAAATAAATAATTCCATTTAGTCGCACATTTTTTCATTTAATTAGAGTCTTTACTGTTCAATGCTTTACTTTTGTGTAATATTTGACGATCAAGCATCCTGTGGCCCAGTCTTTTTTCTTCAATATTCGATTACTCTTATATGCCAGAAATTGAAAGTTCCTGATATTTTCAAGTCTCCTTGATATCTTCCATATTATGTGTTGCTCTCAGTCTGGCCTGATCTTGTGTACCAGTATATTTCACTGTCATGAGCGTCATTTGGCCCAAATTTTTCTTCAACGACATCAGAGTCAGAGCTATCCCTGTCACTGCCGGTATGCAGTGGCAGTGACATTGCAGTAGCAGGGCTGTAGCTGTATTAACTTTGATAATTTTGACAATGTTTTTTGTTCAGTTTATAGCACTGCGTACTTGTTCTACTCCCTACAGTATGTTTAACTGCCCAGTATTCAGCTTGCCAACACAGCCTGTGTATGTGTACAGTGCATTTATCACTGACAATTAAATGACTTTCAGTCTGGACTCTAATGCAATCATCACCAAATGCATATTTATGTATACAGGCTTTGTCGACAAACAGAATATTGTGTGTTTCAGCATGCTGTAGGGAGACAGCAAAAAAGTGTATTTGATATATTGCATAGAAATATTGAAAAAAATTGCTGCAGGCCCACGTTTTATGTTTTACGAAAAATCATACATGTTTAGATTTTTTTAGGTAAAAGTCATAAAATATTACAAAATTGTCTAGATTTTATTTAATTATTACTAACATCAGAACAATTGAATGACATTAGAATGCTACTCACCTTGGAATCGGAAATGTAAAAAGTAAAAGGATCCAAAAACATTTCAGGTCCCCCTACAGCTAGAGCAAAACTTTCAACAACTCCCCCTACAACCCCCAAAGTTTTCGAATTTCCCCTGAATTCCTCCAGCCCCCCTTCAAGTTTTTTGTGAACGCAGCCTAAATTTTTTTTTAACATCGATCCTTGAGCAAAAGTCAAGATACATGTCACACAATGAGGAAGAACGAACCAAACCCTGTCAGTGTGTGTGTACGTGTGGAGGGGGAGGGAGGGGCTACATGAGTTTGAACTGCCACGAATAAAACAAAACTAGTTGCCCCAAGAACATTTTTGCAACAATTTGTGAAATTTTGCCTGAGAATAGCAAAGAACAATATTTGCATACTTTCAAATGTGTGATTTTAATTCGATGTGTATGTAAAGTATACTGTATATAAAAGTATATACATTTATTTATTTGTATAAAATATATTCATTTTTGTCCTGCTCAAAGAAGCTTTCCTCAGTAACAAATTGTAACAAAATGTTTAAAATGAAATAAACTCCAAAAATTACAGTCACAAATTTAGCTATCAAAGTAAAACTGCCACATATTACTGATTCAACTCTCTGACTAAAGAAACTTGCACATTATTAAATGTACAATATGGTGGCATATGGGCTAGCTGACACAAATAAATTTCCAGGAATGTCTATTGCCTCCGACAAGAGTTCACAACATTTGTCTGTAAACGTACCGGATGACACACAGACATTTAATTTGTTAAGTTGATTATCCGTGGCCTCAATTCTCAAATTGACCTCCTTGACTAGATTTTAGTGACCTAAATACAATGAATGGAGGTGAAAGGTCAACTTGTCTCAATGTTTTGTGAATGAAGGCTCCTCAGTGTCTGTATAAGTGGGCATATAGGAAAATGACATGACCTCTATGAATCGATGTACTACCGATAATCCTGATTTTGAATTAATGCAAAGAACAAACTTTAAACATTTCACCGCTTTGCTGTATTGACATCGAATGACTAGTGTATATGTCACAGTTAAAATATCACCATTTTACAAAATAACTTATATGTACATTTATCTTAAAACTTGAAGGTCACGGCAAACTTGACATATATGAGTTGAATGGGCAGTAAAAGTTTTACAAATCATTCTCATATATACTAAGTAGTTACTTTTAATTTTAAGCAAAAGCAATATTATCAGGTAAGATGTACTAAATGTACTTTATCAAAATACAAACAACTTACCAAACTACCAGATTTATGAGTTCAGGAAGTTGGGTCTAGTATTTCATTTCCGAGATACGTGGTTAAATAGTCATTATGTTTTCTTTACTCAGAAACCAAATCACGTGATAAACAGATGAATCGAGGGTAAACATGCGTGAGTTTGAGATAATTATTTATACTGACATGAAATATCGAAGCGGTTTCAATTTCTTGTCTTTAACTATATTTATATTGTATTCATTATATATATATATATATATATATATATATATATATATATATATATATATATATATATATATATATATATATTTAGAGCATTACAATTTGTCATCATCCTTATATTTGAATCATAAACACACACAGACACACACAGACAAAGACAGACACAGACACAGACATATATATATATATATATATATATATATATATATATATATATATATATATATATATACGGTTTACATATATCTAAATTATATAAAAATAAAGACTTTGTGTTTTCTTTGTCTTTGTATACAATGACGTTGTATTCAGTACATTTAGTGCATTTGAAGTACATTTGCAAAAACTTTGTAATAAACATTTGTAGGTAGACCAGCTATGCCGTAAAGTCCAATTCTAATACACACATCTGTGTTTTGTTTTCTAGAGGTAGAGGTTCTAAAAGACTTCAAAAATCTACGTACGCAAGGATGTAAAACAAGGAACGTAATTACTTTTGCAGTTCTTTTTTAATGTTCATGATTTTACATATAAAAGGTATGTTGGTTTTCTTAAAAATAACCATGGTTCAACTTTTAGAGGACTTTTCTCCAAGTCATTGTTTATAGATAATTGTCTTTTCTGCAGGTAACCTCAAAATTTGAATTGCACCACTGATCTTTGAAATAAACTTGTAAAAAACCTTATTGTTCACATAGGCTGTAAATTGCATATTGTCATTAGGCTGAGCTTAGCAAACACTGGTTTGTTGCTCTGTCATATCAGTATTAATTCGGTAAACAAGCCCAGAACACTGTTACGTATTTACGCAAACCCTCCCGATGAGCATATCTCGCTAGAAATAATTCGTAGACTACTTTTGATACTCTACTCCAAATGATACATGTAAGAAGTGAGATACTTGTAGTATAATGGAGAGCTGGCTTCAACATCTAAAAGTCTCTGTACAAAGCTTGTCTTACGTTGACGATGAGGGCGTCAGCACAAGCACTGCTATGAAAACGATGTCGCAAGAACGAGCGCTATCCGCAGTTGAAACACGAATAATCGAAAACTTTCAAAAAGCAACTTTACACGTTTTCTATACCCTTTCTCCTGTATGATCTCCAAAAGATCTACAATATACCATAGCAGCTATTGTAGATCGTGATGAGATGCCGAATCATGCCAATTCTGGAGAGAGAGAGAGAGAGAGAGAGAGAGAGAGAGGTCCTCCTGTTAAGGAATCCATCTCAATAGTTTGACATCATTTAGCTGCAGATATTCTTCATGCGAGACAAAGAAAATTGAGAGCAGTTCACTTCAAAAACCAAGCAATGGTTTTTTACCACCACGGTAAATGACTTAACCCAACCATGAGAATAAATTCTCAGAGATCTAACTTCGAATTTATGTCAGAATACAGATAATAGGCGAAGACCGAGTCCATACTGAAATTCATAGGAAGCATGAACCCTGGATGTGTGTATTCCAACGTATTCCGACATTAAGGTATATGAAATTATATCGGAGTATTTACTTCGATTCTTTTTAACATCGAGTGAGAATTATCTGATGAGGATGAACTACCTTGATGAAATCTATCTGATCTTCAACGACGTCAAACTGTGAAAAAGAGACTTCCCTGAGGCACTTTTCCATCGATTCCGTGCAATAAGAATATGTGATCCTGATCGACAAAAGCTCTGTTAAAGTTGGAAATTTGAAATTAATAAGCATTGAAATAAAGATCAAAGACGAAGAAGATTAGAAGTTAATGGACATCAGTGAGATGAAGAAATAAACCGTGAATTTGAAAAATTAAATAGACGAGTAGAAAAAAGGACTGATTTTATTCTCTTTACTGTAAGCCCTCTACGGTGACATTGGATAGTCTCAGATTCAAAAGCAAACAAAATTTGTGTGAAGTCAGAGCCATCATCGTCTTCTGCACGAATGTTCAAAGATACGAAGTGTCGACATAGGAAAATGTACAGTTCACCATTGAGTAGTACTTGTCCGTTGCTGTTATGACGTCATGCCATCGACTTAATCAATCATTTCAGTTGACACTGCAGCAGCTGTTAAAATCTTTTGGGTGTAAAAATACCTACATGCTGTGAGAGCAGTTCACGGTCTTATACAAATCAGACGAAATGGAGGTTTGTGAAAAATTTGAAACTGTATGAAGTCTGTCCTTCACACATAAACGATAATCTGATAATCTGGGAATAGTTTCACGAAACACACATGGAAGGTTAAGTTATGATGGACAGGTTGCTAAAAAGGCAAAAGTATTTTCGGTCAATCCAAGAAGCTTTGCCCAGGCTTAAGCTTATTATTATGAAAACGGGCCACCTTCTTGTAATTCAAGACATGATTGGTATAAGTTGTCGATATAACAATTGAAGTTATGAAGGGTGTGGCAACAAATTTACAATTGCTGAATAAAAATAGTAAATTTTCCTTGCCAAACAGGACTAACATTTGTAAAATTCTATTTCAAACAAAGAGAACGTTATCGGAAATACGTGGTATGAGTCGAGTTTATCTACAGATGTGTTGATAAGGCACTAGCATCGCTAACATAAGTCAGGAAATGACATAACACGTACGAAAGACTCGTATTTAGCCAGCATTTCACATGAAAAGTATAATGAAAGAGGAACGTTCACCAGGCGTGAGCGTGATTAAATGAGCGTGAAATCAGGAATTCCCTCGAGTAAGTGACCAGTTATTGAATAGTTTAATACGACAAAGTTAAATTTGTATTCCTTTTCGGTGTTCAGGAGGAGGGGAAGCCTCATCGAACTCCGAAGTCCGTCTTGATGTATAATTTTATGTATCACTGCTACTATAGTTGACATTGTGAATTGGTCCGTCCAGCTGAATTGGATTCGACGCAATCGGTTGACAGATATGACAACACCATGTTTAAACAGAAAGCATTCTGTGGGTATGTAACTCGTGTAGCACTGCCTTGTATTGCAGTGGACCAATTTCATAAGCTACATGGTAACCTTATTGATGCTCTACAATACCGTTTCCAGTCAAATTAATCCTAGATTCCCAACACGTTTTGTACACAAAAATATCTGATGTATACTCAGACAGTGTTGATGTATTCATGAAAAAGTCCAATCTTTCAGCACCCAGCGCCCTCTAAGTCAAGTTTATGATAAGATACCCGTCCTTTTGATGTTAAATGTGATAGCCAGCAAAATCAAATGGTGGAACATCTACTTTGCTTGTCTAGTAAATATAGACATAGTATTTTTGCCTTCGGAGATTTTTTGCCTTTGCATAAGGCCAAAAATATCCGAAGGCAAAATTACTCCGTCTAGATTTACTAGACTACGACTTCGCCAGCCTATGCACATCGTTGCTTTATCTCTCTTCATCTCCGGCCACTCAAACTCTTTATACACATAGTGAGTGTTTGATAACTTCGAAAGAAACCGACCAATTTCTATGGACTATACACTTCGCCTAAAAGTAATAAAAGAAAACATTATTTACACAAAATAACATACATTGGCTGTAGATAAAGTATGTGGACTATAATCGTAGTATTTATTTAAGGTAGTTCGCGCCTCGAAAGTGAAAGACTTCAACTTTTGCTGAAACTCTCCTCAAGAAATCTTTCAACAATTTGCTTTCATAATTAAGAATAAAAATCGGGGGTCACCGTGACAATTTAAGTACTACAGAAACAAATAACCCAAGATTTATCGATACAAATGGCCGCCATCCCTGTGTTAACTCTGTGGAGAAAAATAAAAATTTCGAATTTCGAAAAAGTAAGCGAGTGACAAGTTTTCTTACATGAATAGCTTTAAAATGAACCCCCACAAGTGGTGTATCAGAAATGAATTGTAAAAGTTTAAGAGTCCGAATGTCTGTCCCTGAGGCGCATTCTACCTTAAAGAATGGAATTTAGGTGTGAAATTTTTGATATAGCTGACATTCAAAACGTTAATAAATGGAACACTCAGTTAAAAATTAAACTTATATAGATATTTTTGAGATTATGGTTCTTCGCATTTGATGTCATTGTGAGTGGTGTAATTTTTTATATATATATAGGACAGTTAAACAAAATCAGTTCGTATCCTATCATGTACAAGTAAAGGAATCATCGGAGAAAAAATATCCTTCGATTTTCTGAGCATAAACGTCCTTAGAGACAGCCACACACCAATAAAATCGTATCCCCGACAATCTTTCTATTGATTGATTGATAAACTTTAAGGCGCCAGGACACGACTCTTGAAACAAACTGTTAATGCCATTGGCAGCACAGTCAAGCAAAACCTTCTCACGGATTCTGTAGGAAATGTCAGTAATGTTTTGACTCTGCGACGTTTCTGTACTTGTGTCCGGGTACTCAGTATCTTCCAAGTTTCAAATGAATACAGAATAGATGTTCTTCTTTACAACCAATGTGTGTCAGGCACGATATCTACGTAGCTGCAACATTTAAACTTTACGATTCACATTATGGCAAACATATGATGTTTTAACTTTCAGAAATCAGACCATATGTGTACTTACGAGACCCATACGACCTTCGAGCGCAGTTCCGACGAACTCCCTATAATATTTTGCTTTTTTCTATTGTGATATGCAAATGCTATTAAATATGTGGCGGTAATCTCATCATAACGGTCTCCCATCAGGGAATTACCAACTAGAAGTAGTCGAGATTTTCGTTATAATATACAGTGGTTATCTGCATACAATAAATGTACAATAAATTATATCATGCCATGTATATGTTGAGGTCATGCGTGATCACATCCTCTCACACTGCCATATAACTTTTATTTCTGCTTTATAGGTGAAAGGTAAAAAGTGTATATGGCGAATGTTACAAAATGACCGATTGACATACTGCATAATGGTTGACAACTTCAGCCGGTGGGCTAAGATTAACTATAGAAATACCTTTTCACATATTACATACTTATATAATATAGTATAGTTAATTGTTTGGGCACACGTCAAAGTGAATTCATGACTTCGCTTACACTCAAACAGTTATGTTTTACTCTCCGTAGGAAGTCAACACATTCACCATTCCAATTACCATTTAGGTGAAGGGACGGAAGTAGTTTCATTTTGAAACAAACAAAGTTTTGTTTATTGAACTCTCCGACAATCAGAGATGGCTCTCCAGTCCATGTTTTCCTTCAGAATCAGTATTAGCGCCGTCAAACTTCGAGTAATTTTCCATATTATAGATGTTCATATTTTACACGGTTTCGACGGGTATGACTAACAAATATTAACGCTCAACCTGGGAGTTGCTCTCCTCATGACTTAAATTCAATCTGATTAAAATCAGATGTAGAGAACGGCGACGTCTATACTTACCCGGTAGCAAGAGAACACCGACGTGTACTAAGTATAGACATTGCCGTACTCTACATCTGATTTTAATACGATTGGACTGAAGTTAAGCGTGGCCGGCATAATGATTTATGATTTCAAGAGTTCACATTTGTTTGTTCTTATGTCTCGCGCCCAGTACCATACGTTACCAAGATTTCTGTGTTGATTTGTACCAACTTTTACTCCTCTACATGTAAGCACCAATGTGAAAACATCTAAATGATTGTTTACTTAAATCTAGTAAAATCAGGTTTAGATATCACGGCGAAAATTACTATTGCTTATTAAAAGATACTGCAAATACTAAACCTTTGGACAAGTTATGACAAACTAAAGGGGTTAATTCTCTGAGAAACTTAACATGCTAAAATTTATTTTGTCATTTCCATCGGGAAAATGAATGTAAGTTTGTTTCATGAAAACAGGTGCCACTAGTTTCCCTACTTTTCATTAACTGTTTGGGTATGTTGCAAACATAATAGGTGCAAAGTTTTTTAAAAAATACTATCTCCTGTCTCAACCAATATTATTTTCCAAATCATTTGAAATGCGGAATTTAGAAGACATGTACGTTTTCAGAATGTTTAAACTAGTCCATAAATTAATTACACATAAGAATCGAGGCAGTCGGCAGATGCATTTTAATTATATATTTCGTATTTTAGGAAGCACTCCAAATTAGTAATGCACTTTCAAATTAATGACTTCATACTTGCAAACTTTATGCTGGTTGGTGGCAAGCTGACGTACACCAGGTGCTGCTCTAAACGTATGTAGATCAGAGTTCGTTCCCCTTATATCGATATCCAGTGAACAAGGTGCAATTCATTCAATATGCAATGGTGATATCCGGTATCTCAATGCAAAGTTTGACCCACACCGCAACCCTAAAATGGATGTACTCAGGCTCTAACTAAAAGTAATCGAAACCTACAACCATCACGTGACATAGTTGAATGTTCAACGACTGTGATCACAAAAGTTAGGCTGAAAATATCCATATTAAGTTTGCACATTTTAGTCATTGTTACAGCAATTATACTCACGATGCTTGAGTATCATTGCATTGCATGATGATAAAGAAAACACTTGTGTTTACTGTAAAAACCTAATAGACAATGACATTGAGCAATTCAAGATGAACGCTTCTTTGCCGTGTGTACTTTGCGCGTCACAAACTTAATAAACAGAAAATTACAACTAGATTAGTAGCATGTGTAAACACATTCATCCGTTACTATGCACATTTTATATAGATATATTTTATTTAGATACACTGATAGGAATATATTCGTACATTACCGTTTGTAAATACGGGAACTTTTACTAACTTAACAACACTTTCCTCATCTATCCAACTGTAGACTTGACTCTGGTGGATCTATGATTCTAGCACTTGAATATTCTTTATACATCTAGATAAATCAAACATAAAGTCGTTTCTCTGATATTTCTAACCGACAATAATATCAAACAGTCTATAACAAAGTACTGTCAGTAAAATGATCATTACTGTCAAATATTATACTATTTATGGTGAGATGCCGTGAATCTTGTAGTGATCAAAACAACACAAATACGTGAACAAATCTTCTACCGCTGGTACATAGCGTTACAAAGCCGTATTGAGCAGACACGATGGGGCGTCATTAGTTGTGTAGATTAAAATTCGTAAGACAAAACGACAAATAAGGTAATTATCTGACAATAAAGAGACGTTGTCAAAGCCCACGACATGTCATAAATAAAATAGAGGCCTAATAATCTCTCTCTCTCTCTCTCTCTCTCTCTCTCTCTCTCTCTCTCTCTCTCTCTCTCTCTCTCTCTCTCTCTCAAGTTCTACCTTCACTACACACGGAAAATAGGGCCATAGGGCCATAGGGCTTTTATTTTTTCCAGGCAGTGGCAAGGAAAGAAATGCATTAAAATGAAAAGAACATTCAATACATACAACCAACCTGCGGGACAGACGTTGTGCGGTTGGTTTTTATCATGTTAACGTTGACGATGGTAAACAATGACAAGTTTGGGAGAGTGTTTCAAATTTGTGACGAGAGGCTTTTGACGTGATTTCACCTGATAAGATATTGTCAATGTTTCTGTATCCACTTCAAGATTAGTGTTTCAAGATCTTGGTCATCGCACAAGTATCGGTAAGATGAACGGAATTGAGTACAAATAAACATGTTCTTTTTCTAGAAGTAAGCTTAAATATACACATTTAAAGATCAAGTATCAAACGCTTTTAAGTGTTCTAAGGTTAGAAATTTGACATTTGATAATTAAACCCAGCGATATTTAGGTTATTTCACTTGATGTGTTATTTCCTTGATCAGATTTACCTGCACGGCACACTTAAAAGTGAAAATCATCTGTTCTTGCATACAATGTTTTATAAGCAAAGTCTAAAGGACGAAGATCTCCTATCATCAAAAACATTCACATAACTTTCAGAACGCTCCAAACTACCCTAGAAAGGAACCGATTGTTTTAGTTTTCTGAGATAACGCAAACAGAACTATGTTGTTTGTGTGTAAAGAGACTGCTGTAATTTGAATACGCCAAGTCAGAATATGTACACATGGGTCTCAGGTGTCAATTAGGCGCCTATTATGCGACTAATATCATAATAACTAAGACAAGTTAATTACGTCTACGTTGAGTCATAGAAGAAAGATTCAAAGTGTACAGACATACAGAAGTACTGCTCTGGAAACATTCAGATCTGAAGCGGCAATCTTTGTCGAGACTTTAAGAGAAAGTTCATTCGCAAGGTTTAGCCAGTAATACTTTTAAAGTTGATATCCAGGTTGATAGTCTGCAGCTATTGGTCACCAAAGGAAGTAATTTTCTTTGTGATATTTGGGAAATATCATGCTTTGTAAAATCCCGACAGCGCAAACTTTGACTGAACTTTGAGGCTACAAAAATTAATTTCAAATAATGCATAGTACGTCTTCTTTCGTGGAATGTCGATCAACTGTATTGATTTTGATTTCCTGTACCGGCTCTGTCTATCTCTGGGCGTTTTTGGCATTTAGGAAATTAGCTCGGAACTTTTCATTTAGGAAAATTCAATATTTTGCCCAAGAAAGAGAATGAAAGCCATCTCATAAATATTTGTCAATTAAAACTGAACGACTCCGGCACCCATAGCTTTAAGATATGTCATACGGTTTCCATCGCGACGTCCTGAGACGAAAGGTGACTTTAGAAATTATGGATGGGGTAAGTGTAGAAATCGAATGTTCTGCTGAAATTTTCATTTTAACGTTATGTGATAGTTTCGGACAGCGAGATTTAACGTGCCTCTTTCTCTTTACTTCACTCAGAGCTGTGTACTGACAAAATGCCCGACTCAGGAACAGCAGTATGCTTCAATCCAAACTTTACTTACACGACATCTATCCTGGCAAATCTAAAAAGAATTAAGGACTGCTAATCTCTGATAATCCCCAATCCGTGACATTCAAACAAAATAGACATTTGTACATGATACATTGGTGTTATGGTCGTATCCCACCTCAAGCAATTGTACAATCGTACGTTATTTTGCATATATATATATATATATATATATATATAATATATATATATATATATATATATATATATATAGATATATATATATATATATATATATATATACATATCGTGTTTGCTCACATTGCTTAATTTATTCATGACTTGCTGATATGGTCGTTAACTCTCAGTCAATATCAAAACAATCATTGAAGTCATCCCATTTGCCATACGATAAACTTTCCCTCTTTCTCTCTGTACAGTCCTCAGGAAGTAGATTATTAATATCAATCTATTTCCACTGATTTTAATATTCCAAATATCACACTCATTTCTGTTTTACACAGCAATGATAGCATTTACTAGCATTTCAAATACGGTTTGTCAAAAGTACCTAGTGTAAGTCTTCATTGTATTCTCTTCTCGCCAGATCATTGACAGTCATGACTAAGTTCAGATATTTATGATGGCCACTCTTAAGAAATCTGTATAATACAAAGTATATGGATTGAATTTTTATACAGTGTCATGATGCATTTTATGAAATAATTTCTATGTTATTTAGAGGATACAAGAGCTTACTCAGATATGATATATAGCGAAGCAGATGTCACACTAAGAAACCTACTCGGTTTTATTTCATTTCAGGGACTTGCCAGTATTTATACAGACAGCTATAATTAGCTCTGACAGATAGTTACCAAGGAAACCATCTATGCATGAAAGAATATCGTCTGTTGTCATTGTTTGTTTTCCCATGATAAAAACAACAATGCTTTGATATAAGCGAAATAACTCTCTCATTATCGGTTTGTGATGTGGATCAAGTAGGCTATATACGGCACAAGTTCTTGATTGTTGAACCATGGCCATGTTTGACAATGTTTCAACAACTCACCTTGAGTAAAAGAGGGCGTTTGACGCAATTAACTGGATAAAGTAGACATACCACTTTGCAGCATTGTCACTATAAGAAGTCTCAGCAAAAGTACCCTGATATTTGCGTGCAAAGAACAGAGTTTTGTCACGTTTACATGACATGATATGAGTCGAATCCCCTCGTCTCAAATATATCGACGTCAAGATCTCAAGTACAAACGTCGGACACGAGTACTTGAACCACTATAGAAGAAACAGTCTCAAGATACAAGGGTTATCCCCGGGAGACGATCAGCTACCGACCATCAGGTGCCGTCACAGCCTTGCAAGGCCTTGGTCAGGATTATCGACAAAGATAGTCTCGTTTTTGAAAACAGCAGGAAATTTAGTGGGTGTAATACGATGAGACAAAGACGTGACCTTTGCAGCAGCAACTGTTACATCATAAAATAGTTACGTAATTTAATGTCGTGATGTCCAGCTATAGAAATATGAAATCAGAGGAGAATTAGTATTAAAGTCGATACACTTTTAAGCATTAAATCGAGAATTTTTCCATTTTGATTTACGATTTGATAAATCAATTATGTAAAATTTAATGAAATCACGGCACAGATCACCAGCCCTCAGTTCTGACTCAACTAAATTTCAGTTGTATTTAATATATATTAAATGATTGTATGACATTTTTTGAAATTATGCAAATTTCCCACAATTATGTGATAATAATTCCTTTTGTATGCTTAAAATAACGTCTAAGTTAAGGCTAAGGTTAATTTCTTGACAATCATGAAAACACTCGGTAGGCCTGGATCCTATCAGACACACATAATGCGACGTTAACGTATACAGTGAACATTTGAACATTTTTTGCACATTTAGCAGCTCTGGTGAGTTTTAATCGTGCAGGTATTGTCATGTAGACTCTGGAGTGAACTTGGTTGATTAAATCTTCATTTTTACATAAAGGCACAAAATCCAACTGTTGCTGATTTGTATCGACTATCCATTTCACGTCACTTGGTGGTGTTGTGTGAAACACATCGATTAGTAAGTGATGTGAAAGCCGTTAAAATAACAACAAAATCATTCTTTATCGTTAAAGTGCGCAGCTTCAAACTGTATAACCTAAACCTATGTTTGAACTTCCCTTCAGGCAAACTGAACAGTTCCTTTTTAAAGTAAAGAATAAATATTCAGGATTCACTCTACAAAATACTCCACATGTATCAACACTTGCAATTCCAAGTGGCCGCCACCCGTTTGTTGATTCTATGGGTAAAGTTGGGAGTTTTTATTTCACAAAATAAGATGGCGAAAATTGTATGTAATCGACGAGTTTCAAGATTAGTCCCGACAAACGGTAGACCTAAAAGACCTTGTGAATATTTGAGAGCCCAAGTGTCTATCCCTGAGACTTATTCTATACCTTTAATAGAATGATACTTGTTCAATATTCCGTCGATTAAAAACTTTGAAAAATGGTCGGTACCAAGTGAACGTGCATACAATCGGTTGTAACAAATTCTGTATCATTCATGTATCCATTAAATATATAATCGATAATGATGTAAATACACGTCGATTCTATTTTTCATAATAGGACTTCAAGGTTTACACGTATTTAGATTCATTTCCATAGAGCTACTTTCATCACTTGTGTAGATCACTGTATCAGCCGATTTCCTCCAATGTTAAAAAATGTGAAAGGAAAGTAGGATCAAAAATCAATATATACAGAGTGATGAGAAGTTTGCGTCAGAAACTTGAATTGGTTTTTGTGGCATTTGAGCGAAGTGTGAATTGACCAGCCTATCTTTACATTTCAAGACATTCCTGAATTTCTGAAACATGTGATTTTTAACTTAAACATTCATGTCTACAAAAGTATATGGTTTCTCATTCTGGACGTTAAATACTAAGGCTTCACTGTCGAAATGCCACATGCCCGGTTAGAAAGACAGTTTTTGCCCGATATCAGTATTTCATGGCATTCCTCAATTTTTGCCTAGTTCCAGAGTCTTCGATACGTCATTTGATAAATTTCCACCACGTATACTGGACAATATCAGTCTGGGATCTTTTATTTGAACATTTGTCTTTTACTCAAATCTCTTTACCTTCCCATTGTAGATTGTATAGCGGTTCCATAAATTCAATATTGTCAGTTAATGTCATTATGTAGCAGCGTTTTGTTTATTGTTTTCAGAATCTATGGACTTGTAGTGAATGTGACCGAAGAAAGACCCACGGTCACGTTGAACGCCTAATTGTACAACTCAATGGACTTCGTTCGAACACAACTGAATTTCAGTGTTCTACTTTTATCAACAATTTAGCCAAATTAAGGGATTTTGAATATGCAAGGCCTTGACATGTGACAGATTCACCCGATGTGGCTGTTCTCGGTGAATTTCCCGCTATGATAATAACGGGTAGGGCAACACCTGACGAATGTGTAGTATTCAAGAAGATTTAGTATAAATGGCTCACTGATGGATAAAAGTTTACATCTATGCTGATTGTTTTTCTTTCCACACATTTTGAAGCAATATTTGAGACAAATGCCTAGTAAAATTTCATCTCCATCAGACTACAGAAATCGAAAGGAAAGTGTGCTTGAAAAAACGCGAATATCCGAGCAATGATATGTTACACTGTACATCTGGATATTTGCACCGTGCACGTACAATGCATTTGATTTCATTACATTCCCCTCAGAATCACCCAACTTATAAACCTTTTCCGCAGATATGGATGTGGAACCAGTTTCATTTTTACAGAGTGATTCAAGCCACTGAAAGTGGTGGACTTTGAAGGGAAAGTAGCTATATCTTTTATTGATATTTTCGTGTGTTTTTTTTTCACTACAAAACAAGTACACATTTCTCGTTTTATTCTCTCTGACTATAGCATGTTGAATATCACAGCACAAGTCTTGACAACACTGCATTATATCATATTTGAAAGTTACCATCGACAAATAAATTCTGGTGAGGACGACCTTGAAGTTCTCTTCAAAGACACTTGATATGACGAGCATACTGGCATAGCTTACAGCTTGAACACTAAGCTTTTCAACATGATATGGGCAGTAGAACAAGACTGTATCTTTTACATACTGGAAAAAACACACGAGAATACATTAAAAGCTGCAGTTTAAGTGTATGACTTTTCTTAATTGCAAAAATCAGTGACAGTAAAAATCTTTTAGAAACACAGAAAACAGTTTTTGTACAATTTCTACACTCAACACAGGTGTACTCAATGGTATGTTGGTAAGCAAGACACAATGTTATCATAGATTAGATTGATTTAGATTTCGAGTATAGATGGTACCGGTACCATGGTCGGGGTAAAATAACAATTAAATGTCTAATAGAAGGACATACGCACGTCTATTAAAAATAGGAAAGAATAGGCGTAAAAAGGAAAGTCTGCTAGCGTAACAAGTTTTAGGCAATAAATGTGGAAACTCGATCCAATGTCGAAACATCATCATCCACCTTCATAAAAACGTATTTGAGGTACTTTGTGATTTGCCATTTGATTTCGAAATCAAAAAGACGTATTTCAAACTGAGGATGGATTGAAATATTTCTTAAGGAGTAAATGAGTATGTAGATTGATAGATAGATAAACTGCATACTGTGTGCTAAGCCAAATACTGTAATTTTTAGCGTAAATGTAATCAACACATTTTAAAAGAACAAGGATATTGAACTACTAAAATTTGTAATATTAATAATATACTGAAAGACAAAAAAAATTATCGTCTTCTGATGGGGTAACCAAGTTTTTTTCAGGGAGGGGGAGCACGGAGCTTACCAATTTTAACAGGCAAAAGACAAGTTTGTCGGCCCACCGCGACCAGAATAAGTGAACGATCCCTTAAGGGTCAATGACGGTAGGTCAGTCTTTAAGAGAAGATGAACACGTTTTGCGAGGCAAGTCTACAATGTCATTGATGTGTAACTTTATCCCGATTAAGTACCATGTTGATCTTAATATCCATGGTAACCCACGGTAAAGCATGCAGACAAGGTGTCCGTGAAACTCTGACCTTGCTGAATGGCTTAGTTCTAGCACAAAGCGACACAAGCTGTAAAACCAACCGATTTCACCTTCCACTTAACATTTATAAGTAATCCCTATGGTTGCCACGTAAGCCGAGATGTACGTTTTGTCACAAGCTCGTCTGGAAGTTACGATTGTGTATTACCGGTGTGCAAAATGTTTCTTTGCATAATTAAGGTCTGGAAAATGTCATTCTACGGACCAAACAAACTAATCAGGCATCCCTGACTGCCCATCACTCGCCAATGCCCATTCGAGTCCATCCATCCATCCATCCATTTATCCATCCATCCATCCATCCATCCATTCATTTATTCATCCACCCACCCATTCATCCAACCACCCGTCCATCCATCATCCATCCATACCTGCCTACCTACCTACCTACCTACTACCTACCTACCTACCTACCTACCTACCTACCTACCTACCTACCTTCCTGCCTGCCTGCCTGCCTGCCTGCCTGCCTGCCTGCCTACCTACCTGCCTACCTACCTACCTACCTACATACATACATACATACATACATACATACATACATACATACATACATACATACATAACATACATACATACATACATACATACATACATACATACATACATACATACATACACACAATATAAAATATTTTCGACGTTGATTGCAACACACATAGCGTTTGTTTCACTTACTGATACACAGTTTGTTGCATTGAGTCGTGTTCGCTGCAGGCTTAATGAGATTGTTACTTCCTGACGTATTCAGTTCCGTTGAGCATCGAAGAACACAGACACTAAGCTTATGTGTTAGAAGTTTGTAACTCTCTCTGTGTCATGATTAAGTAGATAGTTTATTCGCTAAATGTCTTCGATCATTGGCGTTGATAGCCTTTAATTATCTCGCTCCTTCTTCATAGCTTTACAATGGTTTGTCTGTATTTTCTTCACCTCTCGGTAAACTGTTCAACGAATAATAAAAAACCCCACTCTCTCCATTAAGTTCCTTATTTTTAAAGTCCTCTTTACACCTTAAATTCCTGGAATTCAATCGTTCATTAAATGGATTAAATTTACTCTGTTTCTGCCTCAACGTTAATCTCCGTGGGTTCCTGGTATTTTAATGACAAGTCAAATAGATATAAAATGTATTTTCACTACAGCTTGTCATAGCCTGTATCAATCAAGTAAAGTATCGTGTGCTGTATATCCCCAGGCAGAAAATGACAATTTCCTGTACACTTTTAAAACCATAATTTCAAGTTGTGTTCACATCTTTACCTGGCTGTATTCTGGTTTCCGGGCCACTTTGGTAGGAACGCCCTAAAGTAATACCTGCAAAGCTTATTCGCCCTCGAAAAGCGTTTCCTACATTAAGTATCGTTATGCAAATTAGGCATTTTCATGCAAATGAGAGTGTCGTTTTACAAGGACTGAGCCACATCGACGCTATAAATTCAGTTCAGATCAGTTGTGTGTTTCATAAGCATCAAGATGAACGGCGAAAGTATGCCGAGGCTGTTGGTGATTTCTTCATGTAGCTTTATCATACTGCTACAGTTTGGTAAGTGCCTTTATTTTTATCCTTTCTAGAAACTTGCGTTATCCAAGCCATGTTATTATTCCGACAATGAGTATACATTATTCAATCTGTGTAACGAGTCCCGGCAAAGTTTTACATATTGTCAGTAATTCGCATGATCTGAAGCACAAGAGTGTTCATATTAAATGGAATGGCCACTTAACGAAACAAATATAGATGTTACATCTAGGTGACCACAAAATTGGAAATGCAGAGGGAATATAGACTGATTATAATGTGTCGGATCGAAAATAGCTGACGTTTACTTTCTACTGAAAAGAAAAAGTTTTACTTACCAAAACCCTGTCCACCAACTTTATAATTACTTTTCAAAAGGTTAAAAAATGATCAGTAGATTCTCAGGCGAAAACTCTTAAACTTAATTGGAACAGACGATCCTTTAGGTTGCTTCAGTGGGTCATCGAAACCTTTATCTAAATCAATAAAGCATCATGGCTGATAAAATTATGTTATAAAAGTTGTATTGAAGGTTATCTCACACTTAATGAAATATCGGAACGTCAACTACACTGGATCACTAAATGATAACTAATTTGCAATCTGATAATGATTTTAGAGCAGATTCGAGCCATTCAAATGTCACTCTTTCTGTACAGAAAGTAACTTCACAGAATAGCCCCTGATACTTGCTGCCTGTTTGACTTGTTGCCTTCAAGCCGTGAATCCGATTCTACACACGATATTCCGATAAATTTTCTCCTGTAAAGAACGTCGGTAAAACCGGTCAATCTTACGTCACTTTACGTCAGTCAATCTTGCGTTTCTTTACGTCGGTCGTACGCGTCATGTCATCTTTTATTGTCTTGCCATTAAAGAGTTCCGTGCAGTGACGTAACTCGCAAAAAATCGATCAGGAGGCTGTAAAGCAAGCTTTTTAATTTTTATGCTGCCCGCACGACTTTTATTCTTTTTTTAGAAATAAATAGATGATTCCTGAATAACTATTGCTTGTAAATGTTTTGTTTGCTTGTCCGGTAATAAATTCTAAATTCACAAAAAATGTAATCTATGTGAGCAATGGGAAGGATCAAAAGTACGCTATTAAATGAAAGTACCACTTAATAGGATTCAATGGGTTGATCAAATTATGACAAGGAGAACCCTGGTGACCCTCTGGAATTTACCACCATATAGTAAAAGTATGCAAGCATTCATTCTACTCCGTGAAAAGTTTACGAGGCTGACGTCGATGTCGACAGCGATCACATCGCTTTATTACTTATTGCCGTAATTTTTCCTCGGGTAACACGGGGAAGCTGTAATCCTAGATTAGAAATAAAGTATTTTGGGTAATCACGATTTCGAAGAATTATGTCCGGTGCTGATCATTATGGCACGACGCATAAAAATTAGATTAATCTAAACTCTTCAGTGCTTGTGTTATTTATAGGAAAATCATTCTGATACCATACTGAAATCAATGTAATTTCTATTACTTTTGATGTGAACATCCGTCCAGACCCCTTTCATCGTTGTTTATGACTTTCTGTGATTGGTGTCTTAAGAGTAGGGACACAGTGACAATGCATTCTGTATGAAGATCTGCATGAATATGGCAAGACGTGATTAGGATTTTGCTTTATTTGACCATTTTCGGTGGTTTTTATCTTTGCATAATTTGAGTGACTTAGACGAGGACAGTCACAAGGAATGTTGCACCGTAGTGGGTCAGTATGATAATGGCATTTGTATAGATAGTATAGACATCAAATCAGGTCTAATAATCATTATAATTCAAGGTAACTATGAAATTTACCAGGTCCAAGGAATATATCGAAATGACAAAGGCAATGGGGTCATCTTGAACCACGAAATGTGGTGGTACCAGGTGTCCAGAATATGTAAGCGTACCCTGCCAGCTAGCTGCACCCATCAAGATTGACCCAAAGCGACAAATCCATTGTTATTTGGTGAATTCACCAAATTACTTGTAAACTTGTTTTGACGTGTGTTCAGATGCATACACGCACATACATACATACATACATACATACATACATACATACATACATACATACATACATACATACATACATACATACATACATACATACATACAGACAGACAGACAGAGACAGACAGACAGACAGACAGACAGACAGACAGACAGACAGACAGACAGACAGACAGACAATAATTAAATAAAGATTAAGTTTATAATAATAATCATCATCATCACCATCATCATCATATGACAATGATGATGATGATGGTGATGATGATAATGATGATGATAATGATGATGATGATGATGATGATGATGATAAAGTGACGTAGTTCTAGTTCGTGAAGTCGATAAAAATGATCAGAACAACACGTGAAGTGGTACGTCCGAGTTAAACCTTCTATCATAGTGGCAAGTAGTCACCTGGTCAGCAGAGAACGACGTACGTGTGTGCCAACGTTACAAACAACAACTGTAATTGCAGTTACTAAGATTCGTTGGATTGTTCACTTGATGAAAGGAAATAGAGTTTTAGAAGTCGAGGAGGCTTTAAATCTTAGTGACGTATGTCTTTGTTCGGTTCACAATGTTCTAAATTAAACCATAATTTTTTTAATCTTGATTTAAGACTGCTTCTGTTCAACCGATTATTTCTCATTTAAAAACTTCCGTGAACTTGCGTAGTAAGATGCCCGGGTTAAGAATGTTATTCACAGTCACGATGCAAAAAAGGTCATATGCCCTCTCTTTGAATCGTTACTTCAAATAATATGTACTTTTTCAAATGTTTGGGCGTTTAGAGATCCTTCACCAATCAATATTAGAAAAGCATGGGTTCTTATTACAAGTATCTACGTCACAGTGGTTGTGAGGTTGTATTAGAGGACCATCAAAACGTCATCAATGACGTCAAGACGGGCTTGGAATATGAGCAGAATCAAGTTTACCTGGTTAAAATGAACCAAATAAAGGGTCAATTACACGTGTGACGTTATATTAGGAACATTTCATTTCTTCAAGTTTAATTCAAATATATTGCTGGCATGAAATTCGACCTGTTGTTTAAATTTGTTCGATTAAGTTGCAGAATGCTAACGGTTATGCATGCAAGAGTTAAAACAGAGTTAGTAACCTGTTCATTATACTGCGCCAACGAATTAGTATTGCGTGTAGTTTTCAATATTATAATTGGATATGTTTGAATCGGTTGAATTGGCAGGTGATTAATTGGAGCATAACACTTTTATTGTATTCTCTGAAGTGTTATCGAATTCCAAAGTAAAGTGTCTTTTAAAGTCATGCACGGTCTCCTAGAAGCGTATCATTTCATGAAAAGCCAGGTTTAAACACATGATGGGATACATTAAACAAAATAATAGAAGGTCCAGCTTCCGTCGGTATTTTCAATGTCTGTGAATAAATAATACTCCGCATGCCCTTACGTTGGCCTTTTATGAGCATGTTCTAAATTTGCTGACTGTGGATGAATTACAACATCAGCTATTGAAATCAACACAACTGTAATGTTTATGTCCTCATCATACACCAACCGAGTATCCTTCAATGAACACGATTCATACATTTCAATTTTCCTAAATTTAAGCTATGCCCAAATGTTGTCTATTTCAAGGAATGATGGACAACTATGTCAGTTTCTTGGATGACATTAACAAGTTAAAAGAAATATAGTATTTTTACATAAATTAATATAAGGCATTAAGACAATGGGTTTAAGACACTTTCTATAAGGCAATTAAAAAGAGGCACACTTCTCGACACGGTACGCATATGCCATGTGACATGTCACATCTTGTGGTGACATATTAAAACTACAGTTCTCATTCATTGGTTCCCACAGCAATTCTTGAAGGCATTGCATATTTGCATATGTTGTTCCTTTGTCGTTTTATGAGTGTTATCAAATTTAATCATTTTTGAGATAAAGTTGATAAACTACTTACACAGATAATATTTTTGTTTTCTAATGAACACTCAATTCTGTAAAAATCACAACATTTGCTTTCCGTTTTGATCTCACGAGCTACACTTCTTAGAAAGCATATAGTTTATAGAGTTTGTGACATCTGATACTGTAACACGAAACCAGACATTACAATAATCATCTCTACAAAGAATATTGAGTATTGCTTAGTATTTAATATATTTCATATTTGCATATTCCAGCATCTCAGAGTCATGCACCATACAATCATAATATGTGACACGTGTTGAATCATTGTATTGCTTCGCTTCATCTTTGGAGTTTATTCTTCTTCCAGACAACAACGTCCGAAAACATTAGATTGTCGAGATGTAATTAAATCTCGACAATCTAAAGAGACATTGTTGCCTGAATTATCATGAAATTCAATTTCACGTCAAAATATACACAAAATCTAAATGTATATACATGTATATGTAGATGTATATACAGTGCTTAAACCAGAAAAACAAAAATGACTGAGAACGGTAAGAGTCAGCTCTACATAGAACCCAGTCGCCGATGAATACCACGAATGGTAAAATTACATTTGCACAAAATTATCTTCTGGATATGCTTACTATATGGGTACCGTATTTCATATCGAGTGTTGTTTCGTAAAGTGTAATTTGCAAGGCTATTTAGCAGCTGATGCTCTCCAAATGATACATCAAGGACTCTATATGACAGGTCTTATGATACTCTAATTGAGATCATCAAGGCAATGCCTATGTTTGGCAACCGTTGCTAGGCACACTTAAATAAACGATAACATTTCGTTACTTGTTAAAAAACAATCTTGCAGAATTCTGTAGTTTTTAACAAAATTTAAAAGAATATTGTTTTTGAATTTTCTTACACGATTATGATTTATTTTTTTGATAAAACTTTGAGGAATTTAAAACTTAGGTAAGTTTATCAGATTTGCATTTGAATTAAATCTACGTCAGTTTGAAACTTTTCATTTTGAAAAAGACAAAAATGCTCACAAACTGATGATAAATTGTATAAGAGTAACATGACGCTGAGAAAGGTCAATGCCAACTGAGGTTTCGTCAACTGCACAAATGTCACTGTAATTGCATCATACACATAAGAATACAGAACCCGTGTTTGGTTACACAAGACCCTCAGTTCAGTCTTTGATCTAAATTTATCATTGCACAAGTTGTCACCTGTCAACATAATTCAATAATAATCGCTGGTGTAGCAGTGTTTGTTTGTTTGTTTGTTCGGACAGATACATTCTCTCAAGGGCCTGAAGGGCCTAACCAAGCCAAGCTGTACAGCTCGCTCGAATTTTATCTTATTTGTTTCAAATGT